>NC_133329.1:334223285-334523285 GCF_042186555.1 Aquarana catesbeiana
CAACTTCCTTATTTTAGTCCAGTCGTACGTCAACACGTACGAATCCGTCAGACTTTGGTGTGATCGTGTGTAGGCAAGTCCGTTCGTTCGAAAGTCCATCGGAAGTCCGTCAAAAGTCCGTCGAAAGTCCGTCGGAAAGACCGTTGGGCCTTTGATGCTGAAAAGTCCACCCGCGTGTTCACGGGATAAGTCCATTTCCTTCTGGATCCAGACCTGTATTAAAGGTTCTGGTCAGTGTTGATAATGGTAGCCAGCTCGGGAGAGCAGAATAGATTCTATAGCAATAGGAAGGAAGAGAGGGCAGTGCCACTCTAAGTGTAATATGTCAGTGTAAAAGCTTTAATTTACTTCAAAGGTAGACTCACATTTGAGTAGTGGCAAACAGGCATTTTTTTTAAGGTTCTTTAGCTGCTCTCGCTCCCTTCTTCTCGAGAGAGAAACACTGCAGCAGTGCAAGCTAAACCAGGCATGATCCTGGTTTGTTGACAAATGATCACTCCATCATTGGATGAAGCAATCAGATGGTAAAGAGCTGCTATGATTGGCTCTTTACCCCAATCTGTAACGCGCCGGGTCCGCGGACCCAGCCATCAGGGACACTTTCAGATGCGCGCCCCCCATATGCGCCCCCCCCCCTTCTTTATCGAGGGTAAAACAAACCTTAAAGGAGTTGTAAAGGCAAAATGTTTTTAATCTTAATGCATTCTATGCATTAAGATAAAAAACCTTCTGTGTGTAGCAGCCTCCCCAGCACCCCCTAATTACTTACCTGAGCCCCATCTCTTTCCAGCGATGTTCACGAGTGTCTTAGTCGTCTGGGACTCTCCTCCTGATTGGCTGGACACAGCAGCGATGCCACTGGGTACCACGGCTGTCAATCAAAGTCAGTTAGCCAATCAGGGGAGAGAGGGGCTCTATGTCTGAATGGACACAGGGAGCTGTGACTCAGCTCAGGTGCCCCCATAGCAAGAATCGGGGCTGCTCTGTGCAAAACCAACTGCACAGAGCAGGTAAGTATAATATGTTTGTTATTTATTTTGTATTTTTTTAAACAAGACTTTACAATCACTTTAACACCCAGACCCAGTCTGCAACTTTGACATGTGTTAGTAAAACTGAACATATGATTGCAACCACCTTGTGTATCCAGATAAATTATACCTTGTTTCTTCAGGACAAATTGGACTTTTGATTGATGGTAAAGGGTAACAGATATCTCCTGATTTTTTTTTTATTATCAAAGGAAAACTGGCCCAAAATTGTAAAAAAAATATTTATTTTATATTTAGCTGTATATTTCTTGCTATTACCATAACTTACCACCAAAGAACAACCCAAAACAAATTCTCTTGCTCCTGAAAATCGCAGTGATACCACATATCTGTATGTTATTTGTTATATGTACATGTAGTAGAGTCCATAAACAGTAGGGTGCATTTTGCTTTTTTTATCCTACCTAAAACATACTGACACTAACTGACACTGATACTAATTTTAAAATGCATTTTTTTTAAATCCTACCTAAAATATAATAACCCTGACCTTTAACCCCCTACCTTTACCCTAACACTAACCCTGACAATGACCTATATCTAACCTTGATCTAGCTATTTTATCTTCTTTTTTATTTTTTGACACACTTTTGTTCGTTTACATTTTGCTCCCCCAGCCAAGGAGAGATAGATACAATGTGTATTTCTCTCCATTCAGAGGAGAAAGAAAACACTTAGGAGGGCTGCACAGTGACTGTTCGCTATGATAGCCAATCAAAGGCTATCATAGTGTTCATGTGACCGGGAGTCCTGAGTGGCTTGTTATGGGGGCACTCAAAAGGGGGAGGAACCAGGAATGCTGGCAAGGGACCCGAGCAGAGAAGGATCAGGGCTGCTCTATGCAAAACCATTCCACAGAGCAGGTAAGTATGCTATGCTAGTTATTTAAAAAATCTATTTACAATCCCTTCAATGCTTACCTGTTCACCTTCTTCCTCTGCTGGCGCTTTCAGCTTCTCCCTCCTCTGGGTGCCTCCAGCAAACCTAAGGAGGCACCCATGCATGCGTGTGATCTATAGACACACACACAGTGCCAGTAAACCACGCCCCCGATCCTCATCACAGGAGTTTGACAGTAGCATGAGTCTGTGGTTCCACTCCCCTCAGTTTCTCCTGTGAGACCAGGAAGTGAAGGGAGCGGTGCTGGAGCTAGAGACAGCAATGAGATGGAGCCAACCAATGTCCGGACAAGTCATTCGGTGCCCAGGGCGAAGATGGGCGGTGCTGGCGCAGTACCCCGGCCGGATATACAACACAGACAGTACACACGTACAGGAGGAGAGAGCAGTGAGTCATCAAGAATCAAGTTATTAAAAAAAGGTCAGCGGCGGCCGTGGACATTGCAAGGACCACTCACGGACACCAGTGTCCGTGTGTGGACACTTTGCTGATCCCTGTCCATGGTGTATTTTACAAAAGTTAAAAGAAAATGAAGGGAATTTTTTTGCCAGATTTATACTTACCTTGGTAGATGCAGCATCGGTCCAATGCTGCATCTGTCCCCCGGCGCCTTTGCACTGAGAACCGAGTGATCTAACACTGCCGATCGCTCGGTCTTCTAAGCTCCATGAGCAGAGAGCTGTAGACTGTCAGTCACAGCTCTCTGCTCCCTCCTCGCTCATTGGAGCGCTGAGCTGTAGAGGGGCGGGGAGCAGCCATCTCAGGCTCTCAGCGGCTCCTTGAGTGGCTGAGCCAGGTGTCAATCCAGGCACCTGGCGAATCCAGACTCCCATTGTCGGGATGACGTGGTGCCTGGACTGACATCTGTGATGTCAGCAGAGAGTGGACTTCAGCCCGCTCTCTGTTAAAAATGGGTCACAGGATTGCAAAACTAACTACAGTCCTGTGATCCATAGGAGAAGTACAGCCAAACAAGCTTTGGCTGTACTTCTCCTTTCCTTTGAGACAGAGAATGGGACTGAGGACACAGATTCCCCAGTCCCTTTCTCTGCAGCCTCAGCATTGAAAATTCTTGAAAATTTCAATTCTTGAAAATGAATGGTCAGAAGACAGAGGCTCCTGTCCATTCAAAAACTGAAGCAGAGTAACACACAGTTTACTCTGCTCAGTTATCACAGGACACAGGAGTGTTGTGAGTGTGGTATGGAATCTTAATTAAGATCTCAGTGTTTTGTTTTTCAGAGCCTCCAACCTTACGGTAAATTTGTGAACCTAGTTCAGATAATTAGTACATACCACAATCCTTTCCTGAGTTCATTCATTTATGGGGATTTCTTACCAATGTATAAATATCTCCCAACAAAATTAATAAGTAAATAATTTGACTTTATTAATTAACAAGTATAGTTATACAATTTCAAACAGAACTGGAATTTCTGGTGATTAATATTTCACACACACATTATCAAAACATCAAAACGGTAATAAAACGCTATTTCTTAATATATTACAAATAACTCAGGGGAGCCCAAATTGTTCTGTTAGAAAAATATGTGCAGTAATTGTGCTTTACGTTCAAGAACACAATATCCCTTGTAGCTCGGGGGAAACAGTGATCTGAATTTCTCCGGCCAGAAGGAATCCAAAGTATGTCTCACGGAGTCAACAGAAAAATATTGCCAATTTGAAAGAAATATTAAACCAACAGAGCTTACTAAAATTGAATGGAGCAATGATACTCTCCCTGGGACCACAGAAATTTAAGTAGATGTTATACAAGTTTGTGTCTGAATTTCCCCAAACACGGCTTCAATAATACACAGCTAGGGATGAGCCGAACACCCCCCCCGGTTCGGTTTGCACCAGAACCTGTGAACGGACCGAAAATTCGCACGAACGTTAGAACCCCATTGACGTCTATGGGACTCGAACGTTCGAAATCAAAAGTGCTCATTTTGAAAGCTAATTTGCATGGTATTGTCCTAAAAAGGGTTTGGGGACCCGGGTCCTGCCCCAGGGGACATGTATCAATGCAAAAAAAACTTTTAAAAACGTTTTTTCAGGAGCAGTGATTTTAATGATGCTTAAAGTAAAAAATAAAAAAAGTGAAATATTCCTTTAAATATCGTACCTGGGGGGTGTCTATAGTATGCCTGTAAAGTGGCACGTGTTTCCCGTGCCTAGAACAGTCCCTGCACAAAAAAAAATTTAAAACTGCTTGCGGCTTTAATGTAAAGTCGGGTCCTGGCAATATGGATGAAAATCAGTGAGACAAACAGCATGGGTACCCCCCCAGTCCATTACCAGGCCCTTTGGGTCTTGTATGGATATTAAGGGGAACCCCGCACCTAAATTAAAAAAAGGAAAGACGTGGGGCCACCAGGCCCTATATACTCTGAACAGCAGTATACAGGCGGTGCAAACAAGACAGGGACTTTAGGTTTGTTGTTAAGTAGAATCTGTTTGTAATTTTGAACTGGTACATTTTTAACGTGTTTAGCTCCAGCCAAAAAATCTATTTTAAGCTTTTTGGAAAACATAGGGAAGGGTTATCACCCCTGTGACATTTGTTTTGCTGTCTGTGCTCCTCTTCAGAAGATTTCACCTCATTTTTTGTCCCAATGACAAATGTTTTTTGAAAATTTGGGGTTTTTTGTGAAACAAGGATTGGTGATAAAGCATCAGTGGAAAGGAGAAATGTTTTTCCCATATTAACTCTTACAGGAGAGAATTTCCCTTCCTAGGGGTAGATTTCATCTCACTTCCTGTTGTCTCCTTCCGTTTGCAAGTAGGAGTCGTTTGTAAGTTGGATGTTTGAAAGTAGGGGCCTGCCCTATATACTCAGCAGAAATTTGGGCCTTAGGTGTTGTTGTGGCCACAACACTGTAAGCCCTCACAGGGCCCTGCTGTGGAATATTAGATCAAGAATTGTAATTACATGCCCCTGTTGAACAGGGGCAAAAAAATTGGGCCTTTGGTGGTGGTGGTGGTGGTGCTAGTGCCACAACACTGTAAGTCCTCACTCACTCTTGGTGGGCGCAGAAACGTGCCCTGCTGTTAAATATTAGATCAAGAATTGTAATTACATGCCCCTGTTGAACAGGGGCTGAAAAATTGGGCCTTAGGCACTGGTGCTGGTGCCACAACACTGCAACCCCTCACAGATACTCTAGTTGGAACGCAGAAACGAGCCCTGCTGCAAAGTATTGCATCAAAAATTGTAATTACATGCCCCTGTTAAACAGGGGCTGAAAAATTGGGCCTTAGGCTTTGGTGCCACAACACTGCAACCCCTCACAGATACTCTAGTTGGAACGCAGGAACGAGCCCTGCTGCAAAGTATTGCATCAAAAATTGTAATTACACGCCCCTGTTAAACAGGGGCTGAAAAACTGGGCCTTAGGCACTGGTGCTGGTGCCACAACACTGCAACCCCTCACAGATACTCTAGTTGGAACGCAGGAACGAGCCCTGCTGCAAAGTATTGCATCAAAAATTGTAATTACACGCCCCTGTTAAACAGGGGCTGAAAAATTGGGTCTTAGGCACTGGTGCTGGTGCCACAACACTGCAACCCCTCACAGATACTCTAGTTGGAACGCAGAAACGAGCCCTGCTGCAAAGTATTGCATCAAAAATTGTAATTACACGCCCCTGTTAAACAGGGGCTGAAAAACTGGGCCTTAGGCACTGGTGCTGGTGCCACAACACTGCAACACCTCACAGATACACTAGTTGGAACGCAGAAACGAGCCCTGCTGCAAAGAACGCTGGATGCAGGACAGGCCAGTATTTCAATTGCATACTGTGCAAGCTCTGGCCAGTGATCCATCCTCAAGACCCAGTAACCCAGAGGATTTTCAGTGGGAAAGGTGTCCAAGTCAGATCTTGCCCCTAGGTATTCCTGCACCATGTAAAACAGACGCTGGCGATGGTTGCTGGAACCAATCATACCTTAGGACTGCGGACCAAAAAATTGTCTGAACGCATCGGTCAGACGGCCACCATCTCCACCACTCCTTCTTTGACTGACCGAAGCCTCAGCAACACGTTGTCCAGAAACAGGAGTTTGTAACCTCCCAGTCTCTGGGAACGCGTTGCACAGACCTTTCTGCAAAGCCTCCCGAAGATGTTTCATCCTCTTCTCCCTCTGCAATGGAAAGATAAGGTCCGCAACCTTACCCTTGTTATGTGGATCAAGGAGGGCTGCCAGCCAGTATTGGTCCTTCTCCTTGATACCACGAATACGAGGATCCTTACGCAGGCTTTGCAGGATCAGGGAGGCCATTCAGCGTAGGTTTGCTGAGGCATTCGGTCCGGAGTTCTGTGGGTCAATAAGGACGACATGGTCCACAGCCACCTCCTCCCAGCCACGTACAAGTCCATGTGTTTCTTGGGACTGATCCCTTAAAGACTGCTGCTGATGCTGAGTGCCAGGCTCCACCTCCATACTGACACAATCCTCCTCCTCCTCGTCCTCGTCCTCTTCCTGTGTGATTGGTGGGCACGCAGGAACACTGGATAAAGGGGGCCTTGAGAGCTAAGGAAGTCCTCCTCTTCCTGCCTCTGTTCTGCCTCAAGTGCCCTGTCCATTATTCCACGCAGCGTGTGCTCCAACAGGTGGACAAGGGGGACAGTGTCACTGATGCATGCACTGTCATTGCTCACCATCTTCGTGGCCTCCTCAAATGGTGACAGGACAGTGCATGCATCCCTGATCATGGCCCACTGTCGTGGGGAAAAAAAAACAAGCTCCCCTGACCCTGTCCTGGTGCCATAGTCGCACAGGTACTCATTGATGGCCCTCTGCTGCATGCGTCTGACTGCCCTGTCCAGCGAGGCCAAGACATTGCCTTCCACATGCCGGTAGAGAGCCGGAATCGCCTTCCGTGAGAAAAAGTGGTGTTTGGGTACCTGCCACTGAGGAACCGCACATTCCACAAACTCACGTAAGGGGGCAGAGTCTACCAACTGAAAAGGCAGCAATTGAAGTGCTAGCAATTTTGCCAAGCTAGCATTCAACCGCTGGGCATGTGGATGGCTGGGAGCGAACTTCTTTCGGTGGTGCAGCAGCTGGGGCAGGGAAATTTGCCTGGTACAATCTGACGTCGGTGTACCAAAAGCAGATTGCCCACAAGTACTTGGCTGTGACACACCTAATTCTACACCTTCATTCCTCTCAGTGCAGGTCTCAGAGAGGACTGAAGTTATAGTGGGGTTGGAGATCTCAGCTGATGAGGAGCAAGGAGAGGTCCTCTTTGTTCTTTGGTGTGGGTCTTTTAGGTATGCTTGCCAATGAACTGCATGGCAAGTCAACATATGTCTGGTCAAGCATGTGGTGCCCAAGCAGGAAATGTTTTGGCCACGCGAGATACGCTTGAGACATATGTTGCAAATAGCAGCGGTGCGATCTGATGCACTCGTCTCAAAAAAGGCCCACACCAAAGAACTTTTTGAATAACACGCAGAGACTGCAGCGCCCTGCACATGCGGAGCTTTGGGGTGTGATGCAGTCAGTGTGCTGCCCTTAGGCTGGCCCCTGGAGGGCATCCTGCCACGTTGGTGATGTGCCGCCTCCTCCTCCTCTCTCCTATCAGGCACCCACGTTGAGTCAGTGACCTCATCATCCCCTCCCTCCTCATCACTGGAGCAAACCTGGCAGTATGCTGCAGCAGGGGGAGCATGACTGCCAGATTGCTGTCCTTCTTGGGCACGCCCTCTGTCCGTGCTCACGTTACTGCCTTCATCTAGCTCAGTATCATCATCAGAGCTTTCCAAGCGCTGGGCATCCTCCTGGAGCATGTACCCAACACTGTGGTCAAACAGTTCTAGGGACTCCTCAGGAGGACATGGTGGGGCTAGGGAAGGAGTCACTGATGACATTGAGCCGTGGGAAGAGGTCACTGCTTTGCCAGACAAAGTACCCTGAGCATGGGTGAGAGAGGATGAGGAGGATGAGGACGGCTTGGTCATCCACTCGACCAAGTCTTCCGCATGTTGTGGCTCAACGCAGCCAGCTGCCGAAAAAAAGGCCAATCGTGTCCCAGGGCCACATGCTGATGAGGATGCACCGTCTCACCGACCAGCACTGTTGCCTCTAGACACAGAGCCTGCTTGCCCTCTTTTATTGGCTTGTGACTGTCTGCCTCTCCTTATTGGCCTTCCAGACATACTAATGGCCTGTAGCTACACTAACCTGGGATATATATATATATATATATATATATATATATATATATATATATACTGATACTGCAGCTAGCAAAATCAACTGCCTGCCTGTAGTATGAGAACACCACCAAACTTCTACAGGTAGCTTTAGCTGAACACTGTGCAGAGCTCGCAAAAAACGAACTTGTAGCTTATTTAGCTGCCTGCGGTAGTGATAGGATCAGGAAAACACCACCAACCTTCTACAAGTAGCTTTAGGTGAACACTGTGCAGAGCTTGCCAAAAAATAACTTGTAGCTTATTTAGCTGCCTGCGGTAGTGATAGGATCAGGAAAACACAACCAACCTTCTACAGGTAGCTTTAGCTGAACACTGTGCAGAGCTCGCAAAAAAATAACTTGTAGGTTTAGCTGAACACTGTGAGGAGGACGCACTACCCTAACTTGTAGCTTTAGCTGAACACTGTGCAGAGGTCACACTAAACTAACTTGTAGCTTTAGCTGAACACTGTGAGGAGGACGCACTACACTAACTTGTAGCTTTAGCTAAACACTGTGCAGAGGTCTCACTACACTAATTTGTAGTTTTAGCTGAACACTGTGAGGAGGACGCACTACACTAACTTGTAGCTTTAGCTGAACACTGTGCAGAGGTCACACTACACCAACTTGTAGTTTTCACTGAACACCGTGAGGAGGACACACTACACCAACTTGTAGCTTTAACGGAACACTGTGAGGAGGACGCACTACCCTAACTTGTAGCTTTAGAGGAGGACACACTACACTAACTTGTAGCTTTAGCTGAACACTGTGCAGAGGTCGCACTGCACTAACTTGTAGTTTTCGCTGAACACTGGGAGGAGGACACACTACACCAACTTGTAGCTTTGGCTGAACAATGTGAGGAGGACACACTACCCTACGGCTCGGTTCACACATGGGCGGCACGACTTGCAGGTCGCCTCAGCGAGGCGACCTGCAAACGACTGCCGGGGCGACTTGCGAGACGACTTCTGCATAGAAGTCTATGCAAGTCGCCCCAAGTCGCCCCCAAAGTAATACAGGAACCTTTTTCTAAGTCGGAGCGACTTGCGTCGCTCCGATTAGAACGGTTCCATAGCACAGAACGGGAGGCGACTTGTCAGGCGACTAGGTCGCCTGACAAGTCGCCCCAGTGTGAACCGAGGCTAACTTGTAGCTTTAGCTGAACACTGTGCAGAGGTCACACTAAACTAACTTGTAGCTTTAGCTGAACACTGTGAGGAGGACGCACTACACTAACTTGTAGCTTTAGCTGAACACTGTGCAGAGGTCTCACTACACTAACTTGTAGTTTTAGCTGAACACTGTGAGGAGGACGCACTACACTAACTTGTAGCTTTAGCTGAACACTGTGCAGAGGTCGCACTACACTAACTTGTAGTTTTAGCTGAACACTGTGAGCAGGAATAACTTCACTAACTTGTAGCTTTAGCTGAACACTGTGCAGAGGTCTCACTACACTAACTTGTAACTTTAGCTGAACACTGTGCAGAGGTCGCACTACACTAACTTGTAGTTTTAGCTGAACACTGTGAGCAGGACGTACTACACTAACTTGTAGCTTTAGCTGAACACTGTGCAGAGGTCTCACTACACTAACTTGTAGTTTTAGCTGAACACTGTGAGGAGGACGCACTACATTAACTTGTAGCTTTAGCTGAACACTGTGCAGAGGTCGCACTACACTAACTTGTAGTTTTAGCTGAACACTGTGAGGAGGACGCACTACCCTAACTTGTAGCTTTAGCTGAACACTGTGCAGAGGTCACACTAAACTAACTTATAGCTTTAGCTGAACACTGTGAGGAGGACGCACTACACTAACTTGTAGCTTTAGAGGAGGACGCACTACACTAACTTGTAGCTTTAGCTGAACACTGTGCAGAGGACGCACTACCCTAACTTGTAGCTTTAGAGGAGGACGCACTACACTAACTTGTAGCTTTAGCTGAACACTGTGCAGAGGTCGCACTACACTAACTTGTAGTTTTAGCTGAACACTGTGAGGAGGACGCACTACACTAACTTGTAGCTTTAGCTGAACACTGTGCAGAGGTCTCACTACACTAACTTGTAGTTTTAGCTGAACACTGTGAGCAGGAATAACTTCACTAACTTGTAGCTTTAGCTGAACACTGTGCAGAGGTCTCACTACACTAACTTGTAACTTTAGCTGAACACTGTGCAGAGGTCGCACTACACTAACTTGTAGTTTTAGCTGAACACTGTGAGCAGGACGTACTACACTAACTTGTAGCTTTAGCTGAACACTGTGCAGAGGTCTCACTACACTAACTTGTAGTTTTAGCCGAACACTGTGAGGAGGACGCACTACATTAACTTGTAGCTTTAGCTGAACACTGTGCAGAGGTCGCACTACACTAACTTGTAGTTTTAGCTGAACACTGTGAGGAGGACGCACTACCCTAACTTGTAGCTTTAGCTGAACACTGTGCAGAGGTCTCACTACACTAACTTGTAGTTTTAGCTGAACACTGTGAGGAGGACGCACTACATTAACTTGTAGCTTTAGCTGAACACTGTGCAGAGGTCTCACTACACTAACTTGTAGTTTTAGCTGAACACTGTGAGGAGGACGCACTACACTAACTTGTAGCTTTAGCTGAACACTGTGCAGAGGTCGCACTACACTAACTTGTAGTTTTAGCTGAACACTGTGAGCAGGAATAACTTCACTAACTTGTAGCTTTAGCTGAACACTGTGCAGAGGTCTCACTACACTAACTTGTAACTTTAGCTGAACACTGTGCAGAGGTCGCACTACACTAACTTGTAGTTTTAGCTGAACACTGTGAGCAGGACGTACTACACTAACTTGTAGCTTTAGCTGAACACTGTGCAGAGGTCTCACTACACTAACTTGTAGTTTTAGCTGAACACTGTGAGGAGGACGCACTACATTAACTTGTAGCTTTAGCTGAACACTGTGCAGAGGTCGCACTACACTAACTTGTAGTTTTAGCTGAACACTGTGAGGAGGACGCACTACCCTAACTTGTAGCTTTAGCTGAACACTGTGCAGAGGTCACACTAAACTAACTTATAGCTTTAGCTGAACACTGTGAGGAGGATGCACTACACTAACTTGTAGCTTTAGCTGAACACTGTGCAGAGGTCTCACTACACTAACTTGTAGTTTTAGCTGAACACTGTGAGGAGGACGCACTACACTAACTTGTAGCTTTAGCTGAACACTGTGCAGAGGTCGCACTACACTATCTTGTAGTTTTCGCTGAACACTGTGAGGAGGACACACTACACCAACTTGTAGCTTTAGCTGAACACTGTGAGGAGGACGCACTACCCTAACTTGTAGCTTTAGAGGAGGACGCACTACACTAACTTGTAGCTTTAGCTGAACACTGTGCAGAGGTCGCACTACACTAACTTGTAGTTTTCGCTGAACACTGTGAGGAGGACACACTACACAAACTTGTAGCTTTAGCTGAACACTGTGAGGAGGACGCACTACCCTAACTTGTAGCTTTAGCTGAACACTGTGCAGAGGTCACACTAAACTAACTTGTAGCTTTAGCTGAACACTGTGAGGAGGTCTCACTACACTAACTTGTAACTTTAGCTGAACACTGTGCAGAGGTCGCACTACACTAACTTGTAGTTTTAGCTGAACACTGTGAGCAGGACGTACTACACTAACTTGTAGCTTTAGCTGAACACTGTGCAGAGGTCTCACTACACTAACTTGTAGTTTTAGCTGAACACTGTGAGGAGGACGCACTACATTAACTTGTAGCTTTAGCTGAACACTGTGCAGAGGTCGCACTACACTAACTTGTAGTTTTAGCTGAACACTGTGAGGAGGACGCACTACCCTAACTTGTAGCTTTAGCTGAACACTGTGCAGAGGTCACACTAAACTAACTTATAGCTTTAGCTGAACACTGTGAGGAGGATGCACTACACTAACTTGTAGCTTTAGCTGAACACTGTGCAGAGGTCTCACTACACTAACTTGTAGTTTTAGCTGAACACTGTGAGGAGGACGCACTACACTAACTTGTAGCTTTAGCTGAACACTGTGCAGAGGTCGCACTACACTATCTTGTAGTTTTCGCTGAACACTGTGAGGAGGACACACTACACCAACTTGTAGCTTTAGCTGAACACTGTGAGGAGGACGCACTACCCTAACTTGTAGCTTTAGAGGAGGACGCACTACACTAACTTGTAGCTTTAGCTGAACACTGTGCAGAGGTCGCACTACACTAACTTGTAGTTTTCGCTGAACACTGTGAGGAGGACACACTACACAAACTTGTAGCTTTAGCTGAACACTGTGAGGAGGACGCACTACCCTAACTTGTAGCTTTAGCTGAACACTGTGCAGAGGTCACACTAAACTAACTTGTAGCTTTAGCTGAACACTGTGAGGAGGACGCACTACACTAACTTGTAGCTTTAGCTGAACATTGTGCAGAGGTCTCACTACACTAACTTGTAGTTTTAGCTGAACACTGTGAGGAGGACGCACTACACTAACTTGTAGCTTTAGCTGAACACTGTGCAGAGGTCGCACTACACTAACTTGTAGTTTTCGCTGAACACTGTGAGCAGGAATAACTTCACTAACTTGTAGCTTTAGCTGAACACTGTGCAGAGGTCTCACTACACTAACTTGTAACTTTAGCTGAACACTGTGCAGAGGTCGCACTACACTAACTTGTAGTTTTAGCTGAACACTGTGAGGAGGACGCACTTCACTAACTTGTAGCTTTAGCTGAACACTGTGCAGAGGTCTCACTACACTAACTTATAACTTTAGCTGAACACTGTGCAGAGGTCGCACTACACTAACTTGTAGTTTTAGCTGAACACTGTGAGCAGGACGCACTACACTAACTTGTAGCTTTAGCTGAACACTGTGCAGAGGTCTCACTACACTAACTTGTAGTTTTAGCTGAACACTGTGAGGAGGACGCACTACACTAACTTGTAGCTTTAGCTGAACACTGTGCAGAGGTCGCACTACACTAACTTGTAGTTTTAGCTGAACACTGTGAGGAGGACGCACTACCCTAACTTGTAGCTTTAGCTGAACACTGTGCAGAGGTCACACTAAACTAACTTGTAGCTTTAGCTGAACACTGTGAGGAGGACGCACTACACTAACTTGTAGCTTTAGCTGAACCCTGTGCAGAGGTCTCACTACACTAACTTGTAGTTTTAGCTGAACACTGTGAGGAGGACGCACTACACTAACTTGTAGCTTTAGCTGAACACTGTGCAGAGGTCGCACTACACTAACTTGTAGTTTTCGCTGAACACTGTGAGGAGTACACACTACACCAACTTGTAGCTTTAGCTGAACACTGTGCAGAGGACGCACTACCCTAACTTGTAGCTTTAGAGGAGGACGCACTACATTAACTTGTAGCTTTAGCTGAACACTGTGCAGAGGTCGCACTACACTAACTTGTAGTTTTCACTGAACACTGTGAGGAGGACACACTACACCAACTTGTAGCTTTAGCTGAACACTGTGAGGAGGACGCACTACCCTAACTTGTAGCTTTAGCTGAACACTGTGCAGAGGTCTCACTACACTAAGGAGGACGCACTACACTAACTTGTAGCTTTAGCTGAACACTGTGCAGAGGTCTCACTACACTAACTTGTAGTTTTAGCTGAACACTGTGAGCAGGAATAACTTCACTAACTTGTAGCTTTAGCTGAACACTGTGCAGAGGTCTCACTACACTAACTTGTAACTTTAGCTGAACACTGTGCAGAGGTCGCACTACACTAACTTGTAGTTTTAGCTGAACACTGTGAGCAGGACGTACTACACTAACTTGTAGCTTTAGCTGAACACTGTGCAGAGGTCTCACTACACTAACTTGTAGTTTTAGCCGAACACTGTGAGGAGGACGCACTACATTAACTTGTAGCTTTAGCTGAACACTGTGCAGAGGTCGCACTACACTAACTTGTAGTTTTAGCTGAACACTGTGAGGAGGACGCACTACCCTAACTTGTAGCTTTAGCTGAACACTGTGCAGAGGTCTCACTACACTAACTTGTAGTTTTAGCTGAACACTGTGAGGAGGACGCACTACATTAACTTGTAGCTTTAGCTGAACACTGTGCAGAGGTCTCACTACACTAACTTGTAGTTTTAGCTGAACACTGTGAGGAGGACGCACTACACTAACTTGTAGCTTTAGCTGAACACTGTGCAGAGGTCGCACTACACTAACTTGTAGTTTTAGCTGAACACTGTGAGCAGGAATAACTTCACTAACTTGTAGCTTTAGCTGAACACTGTGCAGAGGTCTCACTACACTAACTTGTAACTTTAGCTGAACACTGTGCAGAGGTCGCACTACACTAACTTGTAGTTTTAGCTGAACACTGTGAGCAGGACGTACTACACTAACTTGTAGCTTTAGCTGAACACTGTGCAGAGGTCTCACTACACTAACTTGTAGTTTTAGCTGAACACTGTGAGGAGGACGCACTACATTAACTTGTAGCTTTAGCTGAACACTGTGCAGAGGTCGCACTACACTAACTTTTAGTTTTAGCTGAACACTGTGAGGAGGACGCACTACCCTAACTTGTAGCTTTAGCTGAACACTGTGCAGAGGTCACACTAAACTAACTTATAGCTTTAGCTGAACACTGTGAGGAGGATGCACTACACTAACTTGTAGCTTTAGCTGAACACTGTGCAGAGGTCTCACTACACTAACTTGTAGTTTTAGCTGAACACTGTGAGGAGGACGCACTACACTAACTTGTAGCTTTAGCTGAACACTGTGCAGAGGTCGCACTACACTATCTTGTAGTTTTCGCTGAACACTGTGAGGAGGACACACTACACCAACTTGTAGCTTTAGCTGAACACTGTGAGGAGGACGCACTACCCTAACTTGTAGCTTTAGAGGAGGACGCACTACACTAACTTGTAGCTTTAGCTGAACACTGTGCAGAGGTCGCACTACACTAACTTGTAGTTTTCGCTGAACACTGTGAGGAGGACACACTACACAAACTTGTAGCTTTAGCTGAACACTGTGAGGAGGACGCACTACCCTAACTTGTAGCTTTAGCTGAACACTGTGCAGAGGTCACACTAAACTAACTTGTAGCTTTAGCTGAACACTGTGAGGAGGTCTCACTACACTAACTTGTAACTTTAGCTGAACACTGTGCAGAGGTCGCACTACACTAACTTGTAGTTTTAGCTGAACACTGTGAGCAGGACGTACTACACTAACTTGTAGCTTTAGCTGAACACTGTGCAGAGGTCTCACTACACTAACTTGTAGTTTTAGCTGAACACTGTGAGGAGGACGCACTACATTAACTTGTAGCTTTAGCTGAACACTGTGCAGAGGTCGCACTACACTAACTTGTAGTTTTAGCTGAACACTGTGAGGAGGACGCACTACCCTAACTTGTAGCTTTAGCTGAACACTGTGCAGAGGTCACACTAAACTAACTTATAGCTTTAGCTAAACACTGTGAGGAGGATGCACTACACTAACTTGTAGCTTTAGCTGAACACTGTGCAGAGGTCTCACTACACTAACTTGTAGTTTTAGCTGAACACTGTGAGGAGGACGCACTACACTAACTTGTAGCTTTAGCTGAACACTGTGCAGAGGTCGCACTACACTATCTTGTAGTTTTCGCTGAACACTGTGAGGAGGACACACTACACCAACTTGTAGCTTTAGCTGAACACTGTGAGGAGGACGCACTACCCTAACTTGTAGCTTTAGAGGAGGACGCACTACACTAACTTGTAGCTTTAGCTGAACACTGTGCAGAGGTCGCACTACACTAACTTGTAGTTTTCGCTGAACACTGTGAGGAGGACACACTACACAAACTTGTAGCTTTAGCTGAACACTGTGAGGAGGACGCACTACCCTAACTTGTAGCTTTAGCTGAACACTGTGCAGAGGTCACACTAAACTAACTTGTAGCTTTAGCTGAACACTGTGAGGAGGACGCACTACACTAACTTGTAGCTTTAGCTGAACATTGTGCAGAGGTCTCACTACACTAACTTGTAGTTTTAGCTGAACACTGTGAGGAGGACGCACTACACTAACTTGTAGCTTTAGCTGAACACTGTGCAGAGGTCGCACTACACTAACTTGTAGTTTTCGCTGAACACTGTGAGCAGGAATAACTTCACTAACTTGTAGCTTTAGCTGAACACTGTGCAGAGGTCTCACTACACTAACTTGTAACTTTAGCTGAACACTGTGCAGAGGTCGCACTACACTAACTTGTAGTTTTAGCTGAACACTGTGAGGAGGACGCACTTCACTAACTTGTAGCTTTAGCTGAACACTGTGCAGAGGTCTCACTACACTAACTTATAACTTTAGCTGAACACTGTGCAGAGGTCGCACTACACTAACTTGTAGTTTTAGCTGAACACTGTGAGCAGGACGCACTACACTAACTTGTAGCTTTAGCTGAACACTGTGCAGAGGTCTCACTACACTAACTTGTAGTTTTAGCTGAACACTGTGAGGAGGACGCACTACACTAACTTGTAGCTTTAGCTGAACACTGTGCAGAGGTCGCACTACACTAACTTGTAGTTTTAGCTGAACACTGTGAGGAGGACGCACTACCCTAACTTGTAGCTTTAGCTGAACACTGTGCAGAGGTCACACTAAACTAACTTGTAGCTTTAGCTGAACACTGTGAGGAGGACGCACTACACTAACTTGTAGCTTTAGCTGAACCCTGTGCAGAGGTCTCACTACACTAACTTGTAGTTTTAGCTGAACACTGTGAGGAGGACGCACTACACTAACTTGTAGCTTTAGCTGAACACTGTGCAGAGGTCGCACTACACTAACTTGTAGTTTTCGCTGAACACTGTGAGGAGTACACACTACACCAACTTGTAGCTTTAGCTGAACACTGTGCAGAGGACGCACTACCCTAACTTGTAGCTTTAGAGGAGGACGCACTACATTAACTTGTAGCTTTAGCTGAACACTGTGCAGAGGTCGCACTACACTAACTTGTAGTTTTCACTGAACACTGTGAGGAGGACACACTACACCAACTTGTAGCTTTAGCTGAACACTGTGAGGAGGACGCACTACCCTAACTTGTAGCTTTAGCTGAACACTGTGCAGAGGTCTCACTACACTAAGGAGGACGCACTACACTAACTTGTAGCTTTAGCTGAACACTGTGCAGAGGTCTCACTACACTAACTTGTAGCTTTAGCTGAACACTGTGCAGATGTCGCACTACACTAACTTGTAGTTTTAGCTGAACATTGTGAGGAGGACGCACTACCCCAACTTGTAACTTTAGCTGAACACTGTGCAGAGGTCGCACTAAACTAACTTGTAGCTTTAGCTGAACACTGTAAGGAGGACGCACTACACTAACTTGTAGTTTTAGCTGAACACTGTGAGGAGGATGCACTACCCTAACTTGTAGCTTTAGCTGAACACTGTGCAGAGGTCACACTAAACTAACTTGTAGCTTTAGCTGAACACTGTGAGGAGGACGCACTACACTAACTTGTAGCTTTAGCTAAACACTGTGCAGAGGTCTCACTACACTAATTTGTAGTTTTAGCTGAACACTGTGAGGAGGACGCACTACACTAACTTGTAGCTTTAGCTGAACACTGTGAGCAGGACGTACTACACTAACTTGTAGCTTTAGCTGAACACTGTGCAGAGGTCTCACTACACTAACTTGTAGTTTTAGCTGAACACTGTGAGGAGGACGCACTACCCTAACTTGTAGCTTTAGCTGAACACTGTGCAGAGGTCACACTAAACTAACTTGTAGCTTTAGCTGAACACTGTGAGGAGGACGCACTACACTAACTTGTAGCTTTAGCTGAACCCTGTGCAGAGGTCTCACTACACTAACTTGTAGTTTTAGCTGAACACTGTGAGGAGGACGCACTACACTAACTTGTAGCTTTAGCTGAACACTGTGCAGAGGTCGCACTACACTAACTTGTAGTTTTCGCTGAACACTGTGAGGAGTACACACTACACCAACTTGTAGCTTTAGCTGAACACTGTGCAGAGGACGCACTACCCTAACTTGTAGCTTTAGAGGAGGACGCACTACATTAACTTGTAGCTTTAGCTGAACACTGTGCAGAGGTCGCACTACACTAACTTGTAGTTTTCACTGAACACTGTGAGGAGGACACACTACACCAACTTGTAGCTTTAGCTGAACACTGTGAGGAGGACGCACTACCCTAACTTGTAGCTTTAGCTGAACACTGTGCAGAGGTCTCACTACACTAAGGAGGACGCACTACACTAACTTGTAGCTTTAGCTGAACACTGTGCAGAGGTCTCACTACACTAACTTGTAGCTTTAGCTGAACACTGTGCAGATGTCGCACTACACTAACTTGTAGTTTTAGCTGAACATTGTGAGGAGGACGCACTACCCCAACTTGTAACTTTAGCTGAACACTGTGCAGAGGTCGCACTAAACTAACTTGTAGCTTTAGCTGAACACTGTAAGGAGGACGCACTACACTAACTTGTAGTTTTAGCTGAACACTGTGAGGAGGATGCACTACCCTAACTTGTAGCTTTAGCTGAACACTGTGCAGAGGTCACACTAAACTAACTTGTAGCTTTAGCTGAACACTGTGAGGAGGACGCACTACACTAACTTGTAGCTTTAGCTAAACACTGTGCAGAGGTCTCACTACACTAATTTGTAGTTTTAGCTGAACACTGTGAGGAGGACGCACTACACTAACTTGTAGCTTTAGCTGAACACTGTGAGCAGGACGTACTACACTAACTTGTAGCTTTAGCTGAACACTGTGCAGAGGTCTCACTACACTAACTTGTAGTTTTAGCTGAACACTGTGAGGAGGACGCACTACATTAACTTGTAGCTTTAGCTGAACACTGTGCAGAGGTCGCACTACACTAACTTGTAGTTTTAGCTGAACACTGTGAGGAGGACGCACTACCCTAACTTGTAGCTTTAGCTGAACACTGTGCAGAGGTCACACTAAACTAACTTATAGCTTTTGCTGAACACTGTGAGGAGGACGCACTACACTAACTTGTAGCTTTAGAGGAGGACGCACTACACTAACTTGTAGCTTTAGCTGAACACTGTGCAGAGGACGCACTACCCTAACTTGTAGCTTTAGAGGAGGACGCACTACACTAACTTGTAGCTTTAGCTGAACACTGTGCAGAGGTCGCACTACACTAACTTGTAGTTTTAGCTGAACACTGTGAGGAGGACGCACTACACTAACTTGTAGCTTTAGCTGAACACTGTGCAGAGGTCTCACTACACTAACTTGTAGTTTTAGCTGAACACTGTGAGCAGGAATAACTTCACTAACTTGTAGCTTTAGCTGAACACTGTGCAGAGGTCTCACTACACTAACTTGTAACTTTAGCTGAACACTGTGCAGAGGTCGCACTACACTAACTTGTAGTTTTAGCTGAACACTGTGAGCAGGACGTACTACACTAACTTGTAGCTTTAGCTGAACACTGTGCAGAGGTCTCACTACACTAACTTGTAGTTTTAGCCGAACACTGTGAGGAGGACGCACTACATTAACTTGTAGCTTTAGCTGAACACTGTGCAGAGGTCGCACTACACTAACTTGTAGTTTTAGCTGAACACTGTGAGGAGGACGCACTACCCTAACTTGTAGCTTTAGCTGAACACTGTGCAGAGGTCTCACTACACTAACTTGTAGTTTTAGCTGAACACTGTGAGGAGGACGCACTACATTAACTTGTAGCTTTAGCTGAACACTGTGCAGAGGTCTCACTACACTAACTTGTAGTTTTAGCTGAACACTGTGAGGAGGACGCACTACACTAACTTGTAGCTTTAGCTGAACACTGTGCAGAGGTCGCACTACACTAACTTGTAGTTTTAGCTGAACACTGTGAGCAGGAATAACTTCACTAACTTGTAGCTTTAGCTGAACACTGTGCAGAGGTCTCACTACACTAACTTGTAACTTTAGCTGAACACTGTGCAGAGGTCGCACTACACTAACTTGTAGTTTTAGCTGAACACTGTGAGCAGGACATACTACACTAACTTGTAGCTTTAGCTGAACACTGTGCAGAGGTCTCACTACACTAACTTGTAGTTTTAGCTGAACACTGTGAGGAGGACACACTACACCAACTTGTAGCTTTAGCTGAACACTGTGAGGAGGACGCACTACCCTAACTTGTAGCTTTAGAGGAGGACGCACTACACTAACTTGTAGCTTTAGCTGAACACTGTGCAGAGGTCGCACTACACTAACTTGTAGTTTTCGCTGAACACTGTGAGGAGGACACACTACACAAACTTGTAGCTTTAGCTGAACACTGTGAGGAGGACGCACTACCCTAACTTGTAGCTTTAGCTGAACACTGTGCAGAGGTCACACTAAACTAACTTGTAGCTTTAGCTGAACACTGTGAGGAGGACGCACTACACTAACTTGTAGCTTTAGCTGAACATTGTGCAGAGGTCTCACTACACTAACTTGTAGTTTTAGCTGAACACTGTGAGGAGGACGCACTACACTAACTTGTAGCTTTAGCTGAACACTGTGCAGAGGTCGCACTACACTAACTTGTAGTTTTAGCTGAACACTGTGAGGAGGACGCACTTCACTAACTTGTAGCTTTAGCTGAACACTGTGCAGAGGTCTCACTACACTAACTTATAACTTTAGCTGAACACTGTGCAGAGGTCGCACTACACTAACTTGTAGTTTTAGCTGAACACTGTGAGCAGGATGCACTACACTAACTTGTAGCTTTAGCTGAACACTGTGCAGAGGTCTCACTACACTAACTTGTAGTTTTAGCTGAACACTGTGAGGAGGACGCACTACACTAACTTGTAGCTTTAGCTGAACACTGTGCAGAGGTCGCACTACACTAACTTGTAGTTTTAGCTGAACACTGTGAGGAGGACGCACTACCCTAACTTGTAGCTTTAGCTGAACACTGTGCAGAGGTCACACTAAACTAACTTGTAGCTTTAGCTGAACACTGTGAGGAGGACGCACTACACTAACTTGTAGCTTTAGCTGAACCCTGTGCAGAGGTCTCACTACACTAACTTGTAGTTTTAGCTGAACACTGTGAGGAGGACGCACTACACTAACTTGTAGCTTTAGCTGAACACTGTGCAGAGGTCGCACTACACTAACTTGTAGCTTTAGAGGAGGACGCACTACATTAACTTGTAGCTTTAGCTGAACACTGTGCAGAGGTCGCACTACACTGACTTGTAGTTTTCACTGAACACTGTGAGGAGGACACACTACACCAACTTGTAGCTTTAGCTGAACACTGTGAGGAGGACGCACTACCCTAACTTGTAGCTTTAGCTGAACACTGTGCAGAGGTCTCACTACACTAAGGAGGACGCACTACACTAACTTGTAGCTTTAGCTGAACACTGTGCAGATGTCGCACTACACTAACTTGTAGTTTTAGCTGAACATTGTGAGGAGGACGCACTACCCCAACTTGTAACTTTAGCTGAACACTGTGCAGAGGTCGCACTAAACTAACTTGTAGCTTTAGCTGAACACTGTAAGGAGGACGCACTACACTAACTTGTAGTTTTAGCTGAACACTGTGAGGAGGATGCACTACCCTAACTTGTAGCTTTAGCTGAACACTGTGCAGAGGTCACACTAAACTAACTTGTAGCTTTAGCTGAACACTGTGAGGAGGACGCACTACACTAACTTGTAGCTTTAGCTAAACACTGTGCAGAGGTCTCACTACACTAATTTGTAGTTTTAGCTGAACACTGTGAGGAGGACGCACTACACTAACTTGTAGCTTTAGCTGAACACTGTGCAGAGGTCACACTACACCAACTTGTAGTTTTCACTGAACACCGTGAGGAGGACACACTACACCAACTTGTAGCTTTAACTGAACACTGTGAGGAGGACGCACTACCCTAACTTGTAGCTTTAGAGGAGGACACACTACACTAACTTGTAGCTTTAGCTGAACACTGTGCAGAGGTCGCACTACACTAACTTGTAGTTTTCTCTGAACACTGCGAGGAGGACACACTACACCAACTTGTAGCTTTAGCTGAACACTGTGAGGAGGACACACTACCCTAACTTGTAGCTTTAGCTGAACACTGTGCAGAGGTCACACTAAACTAACTTGTAGCTTTAGCTGAACACTGTGAGGAGGACGCACTACACTAACTTGTAGCTTTAGCTGAACACTGTGCAGAGGTCTCACTACACTAACTTGTAGTTTTAGCTGAACACTGTGAGGAGGACGCACTACACGAACTTGTAGCTTTAGCTGAACACTGTGCAGAGGTCTCACTACACTAACTTGTAGTTTTAGCTGAACACTGTGAGGAGGACGCACTACACTAACTTGTAGCTTTAGCTGAACACTGTGCAGAGGTCGCACTACACTAACTTGTAGTTTTAGCTGAACACTGTGAGCAGGACGAACTTCACTAACTTGTAGCTTTAGCTGAACACTGTGCAGAGGTCTCACTACACTAACTTGTAACTTTAGCTGAACACTGTGCAGAGGTCGCACTACACTAACTTGTAGTTTTAGCTGAACACTATGAGCAGGACATACTACACTAACTTGTAGCTTTAGCTGAACACTGTGCAGAGGTCTCACTACACTAACTTGTAGTTTTAGCTGAACACTGTGAGGAGGACGCACTACATTAACTTGTAGCTTTAGCTGAACACTGTGCAGAGGTCGCACTACACTAACTTGTAGTTTTAGCTGAACACCGTGAGGAGGACGCACTACCCTAACTTGTAGCTTTAGCTGAACACTGTGCAGAGGTCACACTAAACTAACTTATAGCTTTAGCTGAACACTGTGAGGAGGACGCACTACACTAACTTGTAGCTTTAGCTGAACACTGTGCAGAGGTCTCACTACACTAACTTGTAGTTTTAGCTGAACACTGTGAGGAGGACGCAATACACTAACTTGTAGCTTTAGCTGAACACTGTGCAGAGGTCGCACTACACTATCTTGTAGTTTTCGCTGAACACTGTGAGGAGGACACACTACACCAACTTGTAGCTTTAGCTGAACACTGTGAGGAGGACGCACTACCCTAACTTGTAGCTTTAGAGGAGGACACACTACACTAACTTGTAGCTTTAGCTGAACACTGTGCAGAGGTCGCACTACACTAACTTGTAGTTTTCGCTGAACACTGTGAGGAGGACACACTACACCAACTTGTAGCTTTAGCTGAACACTGTGAGGAGGACGCACTTCCCTAACTTGTAGCTTTAGCTGAACACTGTGCAGAGGTCACACTAAACTAACTTGTAGCTTTAGCTGAACACTGTGAGGAGGACGCACTACACTAACTTGTAGCTTTAGCTGAACATTGTGCAGAGGTCTCACTACACTAACTTGTAGTTTTAGCTGAACACTGTGAGGAGGACGCACTACACTAACTTGTAGCTTTAGCTGAACACTGTGCAGAGGTCGCACTACACTAACTTGTAGTTTTAGCTGAACACTGTGAGCAGGATGCACTTCACTAACTTGTAGCTTTAGCTTAACACTGTGCAGAGGTCGCACTACACTAACTTGTAGTTTTCGCTGAACACTGTGAGGAGGACACACTACACCAACTTGTAGCTTTAGCTGAACACTGTGAGGAGGACGCACTTCCCTAACTTGTAGCTTTAGCTGAACACTGTGCAGAGGTCTCACTACACTAACTTGTAATTTTAGCTGAACACTGTGAGGAGGACGCATTACACTAACTTGTAGCTTTAGCTGAACTCTGTGCAGAGGTCTCACTACACTAACTTGTAGTTTTAGCTGAACACTGTGAGGAGGACGCACTACACTAACTTGTAGCTTTAGCTGAACACTGTGCAGAGGTCGCACTACACTAACTTGTAGTTTTAGCTGAACACTGTGAGCAGGACGAACTTCACTAACTTGTAGCTTTAGCTGAACACTGTGCAGAGGTCTCACTACACTAACTTGTAACTTTAGCTGAACACTGTGCAGAGGTCGCACTACACTAACTTGTAGTTTTAGCTGAACACTGTGAGCAGGACGTACTACACTAACTTGTAGCTTTAGCTGAACACTGTGCAGAGGTCTCACTACACTAACTTGTAGTTTTAGCTGAACACTGTGAGGAGGACGCACTACATTAACTTGTAGCTTTAGCTGAACACTGTGCAGAGGTCGCACTACACTAACTTGTAGTTTTAGCTGAACACCGTGAGGAGGACGCACTACCCTAACTTGTAGCTTTAGCTGAACACTGTGCAGAGGTCACACTAAACTAACTTATAGCTTTAGCTGAACACTGTGAGGAGGACGCACTACACTAACTTGTAGCTTTAGCTGAACACTGTGCAGAGGTCTCACTACACTAACTTGTAGTTTTAGCTGAACACTGTGAGGAGGACGCAATACACTAACTTGTAGCTTTAGCTGAACACTGTGCAGAGGTCGCACTACACTATCTTGTAGTTTTCGCTGAACACTGTGAGGAGGACACACTACACCAACTTGTAGCTTTAGCTGAACACTGTGAGGAGGACGCACTACCCTAACTTGTAGCTTTAGAGGAGGACGCACTACACTAACTTGTAGCTTTAGCTGAACACTGTGCAGAGGTCGCACTACACTAACTTGTAGTTTTCGCTGAACACTGTGAGGAGGACACACTACACCAACTTGTAGCTTTAGCTGAACACTGTGAGGAGGACGCACTTCCCTAACTTGTAGCTTTAGCTGAACACTGTGCAGAGGTCACACTAAACTAACTTGTAGCTTTAGCTGAACACTGTGAGGAGGACGCACTACACTAACTTGTAGCTTTAGCTGAACATTGTGCAGAGGTCTCACTACACTAACTTGTAGCTTTAGCTGAACACTGTGCAGAGGTCTCACTACACTAACTTGTAGTTTTAGCTGAACACTGTGAGGAGGACGCACTACACTAACTTGTAGCTTTAGCTGAACACTGTGCAGAGGTCGCACTACACTAACTTGTAGTTTTAGCTGAACACTGTGAGCAGGACGAACTTCACTAACTTGTAGCTTTAGCTGAACACTGTGCAGAGGTCTCACTACACTAACTTGTAACTTTAGCTGAACACTGTGCAGAGGTCGCACTACACTAACTTGTAGTTTTAGCTGAACACTGTGAGCAGGACGTACTACACTAACTTGTAGCTTTAGCTGAACACTGTGCAGAGGTCTCACTACACTAACTTGTAGTTTTAGCTGAACACTGTGAGGAGGACGCACTACATTAACTTGTAGCTTTAGCTGAACACTGTGCAGAGGTCGCACTACACTAACTTGTAGTTTTAGCTGAACACCGTGAGGAGGACGCACTACCCTAACTTGTAGCTTTAGCTGAACACTGTGCAGAGGTCACACTAAACTAACTTATAGCTTTAGCTGAACACTGTGAGGAGGACGCACTACACTAACTTGTAGCTTTAGCTGAACACTGTGCAGAGGTCTCACTACACTAACTTGTAGTTTTAGCTGAACACTGTGAGGAGGACGCAATACACTAACTTGTAGCTTTAGCTGAACACTGTGCAGAGGTCGCACTACACTATCTTGTAGTTTTCGCTGAACACTGTGAGGAGGACACACTACACCAACTTGTAGCTTTAGCTGAACACTGTGAGGAGGACGCACTACCCTAACTTGTAGCTTTAGAGGAGGACGCACTACACTAACTTGTAGCTTTAGCTGAACACTGTGCAGAGGTCGCACTACACTAACTTGTAGTTTTCGCTGAACACTGTGAGGAGGACACACTACACCAACTTGTAGCTTTAGCTGAACACTTTGAGGAGGACGCACTTCCCTAACTTGTAGCTTTAGCTGAACACTGTGCAGAGGTCACACTAAACTAACTTGTAGCTTTAGCTGAACACTGTGAGGAGGACGCACTACACTAACTTGTAGCTTTAGCTGAACATTGTGCAGAGGTCTCACTACACTAACTTGTAGTTTTAGCTGAACACTGTGAGGAGGACGCACTACACTAACTTGTAGCTTTAGCTGAACACTGTGCAGAGGTCGCACTACACTAACTTGTAGTTTTAGCTGAACACTGTGAGCAGGATGCACTTCACTAACTTGTAGCTTTAGCTGAACACTGTGCAGAGGTCTCACTACACTAACTTATAACTTTAGCTGAACACTGTGCAGAGGTCGCACTACACTAACTTGTAGTTTTAGCTGAACACTGTGAGCAGGACGCACTACACTAACTTGTAGCTTTAGCTGAACACTGTGCAGAGGTCTCACTACACTAACTTGTAGTTTTAGCTGAACACTGTGAGGAGGACGCACTACACTAACTTGTAGCTTTAGCTGAACACTGTGCAGAGGTCGCACTACACTAACTTGTAGTTTTAGCTGAACACTGTGAGGAGGACGCACTACCCTAACTCGTAGCTTTAGCTGAACACTGTGCAGAGGTCACACTAAACTAACTTGTAGCTTTAGCTGAACACTGTGAGGAGGACGCACTACACTAACTTGTAGCTTTAGCTGAACACTGTGCAGAGGTCTCACTACACTAACTTGTAGTTTTAGCTGAACACTGTGAGGAGGACGCACTACACTAACTTGTAGCTTTAGCTGAACACTGTGCAGAGGTCGCACTACACTAACTTGTAGTTTTCGCTTAACACTGTGAGGAGTACACACTACACCAACTTGTAGCTTTAGCTGAACACTGTGAGGAGGACGCACTACCCTAACTTGTAGCTTTAGAGGAGGATGCACTACATTAACTTGTAGCTTTAGCTGAACACTGTGCAGAGGTCGCACTACACTAACTTGTAGTTTTCGCTGAACACTGTGAGGAGGACACACTACACCAACTTGTAGCTTTAGCTGAACACTGTGAGGAGGACGCACTACCCTAACTTGTAGCTTTAGCTGAACACTGTGCAGAGGTCACACTAAACTAACTTGTAGCTTTAGCTGAACACTGTGAGGAGGACGCACTACACTAACTTGTAGCTTTAGCTGAACACTGTGCAGAGGTCTCACTACACTAACTTGTAGTTTTAGCTGAACACTGTGAGGAGGAAGCACTACACTAACTTGTAGCTTTAGCTGAACACTGTGCAGAGGTCGCACTACACTAACTTGTAGTTTTAGCTGAACACTGTGAGCAGGACGCACTACACTAACTTGTAGCTTTAGCTGAACACTGTGCAGAGGTCTCATTACACTAACTTGTAACTTTAGCTGAACACTGTGCAGAGGTCGCACTACACTAACTTGTAGTTTTAGCTGAACACTGTGAGCAGGACGCACTAAACTAACTTGTAGCTTTAGCTGAACACTGTGCAGAGGTCTCACTACACTAAATTGTAGTTTTAGCTGAACACTGTGAGGAGGACGCACTACACTAACTTGTAGCTTTAGCTGAACACTGTGCAGAGGTCACACTACACTAACTTGTAGTTTTAGCTGAACACTGTGATGAGGACGCACTACCCTAACTTGTAGCTTTAGCTGAACACTGTGCACTACACTAACTTGTAGTTTTAGCTGAACACTGTGCAGAGGTCACACTAAACTAACTTGTAGCTTTAACTGAACACTGTGAGGAGGACGCACTACACTAACTGTAAATAGTCTAGCTGCCTGACTGTGGTACTAATAGGATCAAAAGAACACCAGCAATTTTCTTCAGGTAGCTGTAAATACTGTAACAAGACAAGCCTGCCTGTCAGTAGGAAGATAACAGGAATGGATCTAGCTAAACTGAATACAGTGTATATATATAAATATATGCAACACCTGGGATGCATATATATACACAATACACTGTAAGTGCAGCTAACTCACTGACTGTCC
Source organism: Aquarana catesbeiana (assembly GCF_042186555.1). Lineage (NCBI taxonomy): Eukaryota > Metazoa > Chordata > Amphibia > Anura > Ranidae > Aquarana > Aquarana catesbeiana. Next base: position 334,251,360 of record NC_133329.1, read on the forward strand.
TGCCTAATCTAGCTAACTCAAATGAAATGACACTGTCTCTCTCTCTATCACTCAGCACGCTGGAACACACTACACAGGGCTGCCGTGCAGGTGGCCTTATATAGTGTGGGGCGTGTTCTAAACCCCCTGAGCCATAATTGGCCAAAGCCACCCTGGCTTTGGCCAATTACAGCTCTTTCTACCGACGGCGCTGTGATTGGCCAAGCATGCGGGTCACAGTGCATGCTTGGCCAATCATCACCCAGCAATGCACTGCGATGCCACGAATTTGGCGTGAACGGCCCATAATGTTCGCAATTCAGTGAACGATCAACGCTAATTGCATATCTCTGGTCTAGAGGGTGTATCCAGCGTGTGGGTCTATCTTCCTCTCTCTAAGGCCCTCACATCCTTTATACCATCTGGAACAATAAGCTCATAAAATTATCATAAATTGGTTGGAGAATTCTAATGATTTACCTGGTGAATTCAGGTAATATCATCTACAGCCACTAGGTGTGTCTGAGGACAGAAAATGTGTTCTAAACTATTTATTAAAAGAAAAAATATGTTTTCTTTTATAATGGGTATTCATCTATATATTTGGGTTTATAAATATATGTCTATATTGTTCAGGGACCCCAGCAATTGGTACAAATTTAATACATTTAGTATAAATTTGATTGATTAATATCACACACAATAGATGTTTATATGGATAAATGCATGACTCCTGCATATCCTATGAAAACCTATTTGTCTTGGGACAACACATGTTATATGGGTATTTTCATGTAGATGCGGTCATGGTTTCTATGTCTTTACAACAATGATGGTATCTAAACACAGTTTTTCATTTGTTCTATCTCAAAATTTATATTTCTATCTTATGGCAGATTACTCATGGAGTCAGTGGATATTAAAATTATGGTCGTATCTGTGACCTAGAGTCCAATATAGCATTTGAGTTACTTACGATCACATATATTTATCACATTGCATGTATACAGGTTTTAAATGTCCAAACCTTTCTGTCAGACATTTTAGGCACATATTGATTATTGACTGTTCAGAGATGTGTGCCTGTGTGTCATTTGGTGTAACATTAACTTTGTGTCTCATCCATTGTCTGAGGGGAAGTAGAGTCAACATGGGGCTCTTACTCAAAGGTGAGCCCATCCTTTGAAACAATGGGGATATTTTCCCAAGCTATTCCTTTAATTAAAGGTTTTGTAAATTGGGCCTGAAACACACAGAACTGGTTTCAGCTGTCAGACGGCACTATTGTTCATGTTTACTCGGCTTCAGACATAGGTTTTGTCTCTTTACTTTAGCTCTTCAATGGATAGTATAACTTAATCAGCCATTTCTGTTGGGAGGGGAAGTGCTCTCCTGGAGCGATGACTCAGTTAAAGTCTAAATGAAAAATATGATATTTTGATGTGTCTTAGCCATGACAGGAGTGATCGCTCACTGTCTCCAATTCAGAAAAGGAAGGAGCCGCAGCCGGTAAATTACATATTTACCGGCCCTTTCCTCCTCTCTCCATTCTGACCCCCCCACAGCAGCCGGCAGGAGAGGAGAGGAGGTTAGCCGGCTGCGGGGGGACAAGTAGGGGCAGAGGAGGAGCACACAGCAGAGCGGAGGAGGACATGGCTGACAAAGAAGGGAGGTGAAGGGCTTGTGCCGGGTGCAGGAGTATACTTGGCACATCTTACAGGCAGTTTTACAGGTAAACATGCTCTGTCTACTGTGTATAGTGACACACAGTTGTGAAGTACACTTCCGGCACTTCACCTGCGCCCCCTCCAGTTCCTCCAGCAAATTGTACCGCACAGGGCACCCGTCTGTTTCACCCCCACCCCCCGTACCCGCCCTGGATCCAGGCAAGTGTTTAGGGATGAGGGGGGAGTGGGCTTTTTTTACCTTAATGTAGAGAATGCAATACATTAAAGAAAAAAAAAATGTACACTTTAGAACTACTTAAGAATAAAAGAAGGTGTGATTGCTGACCTCTCCTTCTTAAAATGAAAGTTGCCTTACTGATTTGTTAACAAGAATATTTCTGACTCTGAAATTCTGACCTGTTTGTGAATTCATTTGCCACATTCTGGTTCAATAACTAAAAAAAAAAAAATATTGAGGCCATTTTCAGCCAGGCAACTAGCATTTTCAAAGTCAGCAGCAGCTAACATATTTCTTGCAGTACAGATTTTCTTTCAACATTAAGAACAATGTACACAACCAAGTTTCAGCTTTCATCAAGTAAGTAAGAAGGAAGATAATTCATGATTGTTTTTTTGATGCTGCCATACCAAGATGCATGTACCTTCCTATTACCCTATGCTATCAGTTATGCCAGGTACAAGTATTTGCTATGCTTACTGTATATTTTAAAGTCAGTTATAGTATAATATGACAGGGTAGCTAATATACTATAACAAAAAAATGTATCTATAAAAATTGTGTTTCATCAGATAACGTCTCCCTTCTTCAGAAGAAGCAAAGTATTCTTAACGTTTTGGCATGCTGGAACGACGACCAAAATATTGACAATATCAATACATGTTATAACTACAATACCAACAGGTACAGAAGCTGCAAGGAAATCCATCAGTTTGACAATAATGCCAGAGGTAAGAACTAAACACACTATTATTATAAGTGCTTCTTACAAGGACCGTATTTAAAAAGAAAAAGGGAAAAAGGGGCAACTGCCCCAGGCCCAGTCATTGTTGTGGGGCCCAAAGCATCTGCCTCTTGAGCCCACACTGCCCACAAATAGCATTCCTGGTTACCACCCCTGACCCACCCCTGCTCTCCCAGCTGGGTTAATACAACAGCCATAGTGTGACAGACTGTGGGAGATGCACAGCTGTGGACTGCATGTGCTGGAGCCCACTCATCTCGCTTCCCCCTCTGCCAGGACCGGTAGGACTGGAACGGCTGTGACAGGGAATGAGGCAGAGCGGCTCTCTATGTTTGCCTGCTTGCCCTCCCTTCTCCGGCCAGCAGCAGGGAGATCAAAGACACACAGAGTGGGCTGTGTGTGTGGATTTTTCTCCCTCACCCTTCTCCTGTCAAAAGCAGAGGGAGATTAGTAAAGCAGCAGTAGAACCAGAACAGCTTGCAGAGGAGGACACTATGAGTCGCAAGTAATCAGTGAGCGGTAATGATGTGCAATAACCTCTAGCAACCAATGGGTGAGCGGTAAGGATGTGCAGTGACCTCTAGCAACCAATGGGTGAGTGATAATGATGTAGAGTAACCTCTAGCAACCAATCAGTGAGCAGTCATGATGTGCAGTAACCTCTAGCAAGTTGGAGCACTTAGCACTTTGAGCATTGCTATATTCATCCTTCATGCATTGATGTTTTTGATGGTTTGTCACTGCGAGTGTATACTGTAATAATATTTTTGGACACTTAATGTATCTGCACTCATATCAAGTTGTTTAGTTTAATCTTTCTTGCAAGCGCTGTTTATATATATGTTGATTTGTTTAATGATGTAGAGTAACCTCTAGCAACGAATCAGTGAGCAGTAATGATGTGCAGTAACCTCTAGCAACTAATCCGTAAGCAGTAAGAATGTGCAGTAACCTCTAGCAACCAATCAGTAAGCCTGGACAAATCAGTGAGTGTGGACCAGTTCTTTATGTTTACATTATCAAAGTTTTTTTTTCGATGTAGCACATCCCCTAAGAAGCCACAAATAGAAAGGGATCCCCCACTCTGCATAGCCAGGCACACCTCGTCTTTACAGCACACTTGACTCAGAAGAACAGTCCAGTGCTTTGTTTTTATGTTTTATTGAGGGGAATAAACTTGGATAGGGATATTATGGGATGCCCACTTGATTAAAGCAGTAGAACTCTTCAGAGACACAACTACTGTACATACAGTCCGCTGCCAGCCAAGCCTGAATTTCCCTACACTAACAAACAAAAATCCTAGCACTCTAGCAATACAGCTAGGGGTTATACATAGATAAGTCTACATATATGGTACTGCTGTGCTCTGTATAAGAGCGTGGGGGTGAAAAGAATAAAAGGGGATGCTGTGCGCTGGGCTGTATATAATTCTGACTCCTACACTATGTATGCTATGTACACCTGATCCACACACTCTATACATTACCCACTGGACCCCTGCACCTTATAAATTACCCATGCCAGACCACTGCACTAAGTACTATGTACTTTACCCAACCCCCGACCCCTGACCTATGTACGTTACGTACCCCAAATCCCTACACTATGTACATTATATCCACCCAAGACCCCTGCGCTATGTAAGTTAACCAGTCCTGACCCCTGCATTATGTACGTTACATACTTTACGTAATGTTACCCCCGTAGGGGCTGCTGAATGTTGTGGCCCACCTGTCACCCTCCCCAGCCCGGAATTCACTTCCCAATCACCTTGGAGACAATGAACAGTCCATATGTTTGTTTTGTTGTTTTTATTAAGGAAATAGAACTTGGATGTGTAGAGGAATTTATGGGATGCCCAGTGGAACAAACAATTTACTGATTGCACAGAAATCGGTTAGGACAACTATATACAGTTAGTTACTCCAGTCTCCTCCAGCACATCACTTGCTTGCAGACTGTTACTCTCTCTCTCTCTTTCTCTCTCTCCAGCACATCACTTAACTCCAGGCACAGCTAGCACATGTTTAGGCCTGACTTTGGCTCAGCCAGGCCTTAGTAACCGCCTTTTGCAGGCAGGGACCGCGGGCTCCTTTAATGTAGCAGAAATGGAATAGGAAGTCTCTGGTGCTAGCTGTCGTATAGGTGGACTACTGCTCCCAGTAAGCCAGCTTCAGGCCCTGCCAGCCCTCCTGGCTGCAGCTGCCTGACTTCACTGGCTATGTCATTGCAATCCTCCAAACTGGCTCCACACCCAGCTCTGACTGTTTCCTCTCAGTCCTCTCTGGCATGCCTCTCAAGTCCTCCTGATAGCACATGTCACTCACCAGCCCCCCTGGCTGCAAACCAGTGGTTCCCTCCTGAAGACTTGCCTGGCAGTACTAGCTCCTGCTGTCCTCAGTGACTCCTCTCTGTGCCTCCTGAATATATCCTTCATGAGTTCTTGAAGGGATCCATCCTGCACCCAAAATCCCAGGACCAAGGTCACCCCCCCAGACTGAGGAGCTCCCTCAGAGGCCCCGACAGCCTAGTACTCCATCCTCAGTTCTTCCACACGACAACTCCTCCCCAGCTGGGCTATACATCAGGTGTCCCCATCAGAGTTCCCCTATATTTCAGGTGTCCAAATCAGAGTCCCCCTTTACAACAGGTGTCCCAATAAGAGACCCCTTTACATCAGGTGTCCCCCTTTACATCAGGTGTCCTCATCAGAGTTCCCCTATACATCGGGTGTCCCCATCAGAGTCCCCCTTAGGCAGGGGATATCCTGCCTGAGGGGGGATCTCAGGGGCATCTCCAGGTGCACCTGTACAGGCAGCGTGAAGCGTTCCGTTGTGGGGTAGCCAGTCGGCAACCTGAAGATCCTGCCTGCCTGGACATTTCCTTTGGGGCCTTGGTCGCAGGATTGGTGTGTGGGCACTTGCCCAATCCTTCACAAGATAGAATACTGCATGCAGATAATGTTGTTGTCACTCCAATTCATCAATTAGGAGGGATTGTGCCGCACTTACACTCTGCTGGACAGTCACAGTACCCTCCTTGCTTTCCTGAGTACTGCCAGCACACTGTACACCCCTCCTGCCAAACAGGACATCTAAGTGCACCATCTAAAGTAGATAGCTGAAGGTCCAAGGCCTTCTTCTTCCAAGGGACTACAACCCATTTCCCCTCAAAGCAATGAAGTCACTGGTGCCATATGGGCATACACATACACCCAGGGCTCAGGATATATAGTGAATGAGCAGGGTAATCTGACTTGGAAGTTACATTATTGAACTGAACTATGTACAGTGTTTTCAGTTCTTTCAGACTGTGGTGTCAGGGGACAGAAGGGAGAGGTCTGACAGCAGAGAGTCATTCCTCTGCCCTCCTCCTGCCTGGACTCATAGAGCCCAACTTAAGTGGGGCTGGCGATTATCCTATTGAAGTTTTATTGTTCATACTGAAATCTGTCATTTGTGTGTGGTTACCTCTGCTTTTGGGGTTATTCGCCTTGAGGAGTCCCCTGAAAGCAGCCAGATAGTATCATTGAATTTATTGCTCTTCACTTTCAGACTTCTCCACTTAGTTGATTCGCTTAACTACTTGCCGACCGAGAAATTTCACAGTAAGGATAATTTCTGTGTTTATTACAATTTGTGTCCTTTTTCTGTGGTGCTTACTCTAACATTATTGCCAGGTGTGCCAGAGGGGCTGAGGCTGTTCTTGGGGTTTAGAGGCAGAGCACAGAACCAAATATACTCATGCGGCTCCTTAAGCAGCCGGTAGCGCTACATCCTATATAACCATGACCATAAATAAGCAAACATCTAATACTTGTAAATACCTTAAACCCCTGGTGCCCAACCAGGAACCCATTTAGCTTTTATTGTATGACCCTTGAGGCCCCCCTGTTTTAAGAAAGTTGACCACCTCTGCCTTAAACTGTTTAATTTAGACCTGGATATACTGTAAATCATGATTATTTCTTTGTTGACAGATGGGATTTATACTTTGACTACTGAGCATGGCATTTGCTACCAGACCTTCTGTGACATGACTACTGATGGTGGAGGCTGGACCTTAGTAGCCAGTATTCATGAGAACAATATTAATGGAAAGTGCACAGTTGGTGATCGCTGGTCAAGCCAACAAGGCAACATTGAAAACAACCCGGAGGGAGATGGGAACTGGGCAAACTACAATACATTTGGTTTAGCAGATGGTGCAACCAGTGATGACTACAAGGTAACAATTACTTATTATTTAAAGGTACACTAGCCTAAAAGCCTTCTTTCCATACAGAATCAAAGAATATGTAAACCCAACATTTCATATTCCTGATATATGCCTGCTGTACCATATAGTGGTATGAAAAGGTATCCTGTTCTCTATGTATTGCTTCCTTTGTGTGAAACACCTGGTGTTCCTGCCAGTCCCTCTGCTTTCCTATCAAAAACTGACCACACTAGGCATGAGAGTACTGCATGGTTTGTTCTCTAGCTGCGCTGAGAACTCAGCCTGCTCTTCTCCAATGATCAGACTAGTCCTGACATGCCCCCCCTGCACAATCATTCACTGGGAGATCAGTGATCTATGTGATCACTTATAAAAAAGGGGAAATATATTAATATATCACTATAAATATACACATATATATATATATATATATATATATATATATATTGTATGTACATTATCTCACAAAAGTGAGTACACCCCTCCCATTTTTGTAAATATTTTATTATATCATTTCATGTGACAACACTGAAGAAATGACACTTTGCTACAATGTAAAGTAGTGAGTGTATAGCTTGTATAACAGTGTAAATTTGCTTTCCCCTCAAAATAACTCAACACACAGACATTAATGTCCAAACCACTGGCATCAAAAGTGAGTACACACCTAAGTCAAAATGTCCAAATTGGGCCCAAAGTGTCAATATTTTGTGTGGCCACCATTATTTTCCAGCACTGCCTTAACCCTCTTGGGCATGGAGTTCACCAAAGCTTAACAGGTTGTCACTGGAGTCCTTCATGACGACATCACGGAGCTGGTGGATGTTAGAGACCTTGCGCTCCTCCACCTTCCGTTTGAGGATGCCCCACAGATGCTCAATAGGGTTTAGGTCTGGAGACATGCTTGGCTAATCCATCTCCTTTACCCTCAGCTTCTTTAGCAAGCCAGTGGTCATCTTGGAGGTGTGTTTGGGGTTGTTATCATGTTGGAATACTGCCCTGCGGCCCAGTCTTCGAAGGGAGGGGATTATGCTCTGCTTCAGTATGTCACAGTACATGTTGGCATTCATGGTTCCCTCAATGAACTGTAGTTCCCCAGTGCTGGCAGCACTCATGCAGCCCCAGACCATGACACTCCCACCACCATGCTTGACTGTAGGCAAGACACACTTGTCTTTGTACTCCTCACCTGGATACCGCCACACACGCTTGACACCATCTGAACTAAATACGTTTATCTTGGTCTCATCAGACCACAGGACATAGTTCTTAATCAATGTCCTTAGTCTGCTTGTCTTCAGCAAACTGTTTGCAGGCTTTCTTGTGCATCATCTTTAGAAGAGGCTTCCTTCTGGGATGACAGCCATGCAGACCAATTTGATGCAGTGTGCGGTGTATGGTCTGAGCACTGACAGGCTGACCCCCCAACCCTTCAACCAATGCTGGCAGCACTCAGCACTCATACGTCTATTTCCTAAAGACAACCTCTGGATATAACGCTGAGCATGTGCACTCAACGTCTTTGGTTGACCATGGCGAGGCCTGTTCTGAGTGGAACCTGTCCTATTAAATCGCTGTATGGTCTTGGCCACCGAGTTTCAGGGTCTTGGCAATCTTCTTATAGCCTAGACCATCTTTATTTAGAGCAAAAATTCTTTTTTCCAGATCCTCAGAGAGCTCTTTGCCATGAGGTGCCATTTTGAACTTCCTGTGACCAGTATGAGAGAGTGAGAGCGATAACACCAAATTTAACACACCTGCTCCCCAGTCACACCTGAGACCTTGTAACACTAATGAGTCATGTGACATCGGGGAGGAAAAATGGCTAATTGGGCCCAAGTTGGACATTTTCACTTAGGGGTGTACTCACTTTTGTTGCCAGCGGTTTAGACATTAATGGCTGTGAGTTGAGTTATTTTGAGGGGGCAGCAAATTTACACTGTTATACAAGCTGCTTGTACACTCACTACTTTACATTGTAGCAAAGTGTCATTTCTTCAGTGTTGTCACATGAAAAGATATAATAAAATATTTACAAAAATGTACTCACTATTGTGAGATACTGTATACATACTCAAACACAAATATTTTGCCTTTCTATTTTATTTTAACCCCTTGAGCTCAGAAAGGTTTTATCTCCTTCATGATCAGGGCAAAAAAAATAAATGTACATACAAATTCAACTAAAGAATAAACCTACAGAACCTCTTGTTTGTAACCTGGGGACTGCCTGTATTTAACCCCTTCCAGCCGAGCGTACGCAGATGTGCGTACTCGGCTTTCAGTGGTTATACCGGGATGATAAAACAGATAAAGAGTATTCCTGCGCTACCATATACGGGGAAAGGAAACACTAGGAAAAGCCGCCTACACCAAGTGGGGTGCAACCTGACCCTATATATAAAAGAAATGATTAAAAGTGTGGTGTTGCGCTAATCCTTAAAGCATATAAAAGTATGTGGGAAAATATATAAATCAATAAATAAATAGTGTAAGTGTGTCCCACTTATAATAATGGTTCTAGTATATTAGTAAACAAATCCGTGATTCACCAACATAGGCAACCTGGTGCAAAAATAATCATAAATAAATAACACATAATGGATGCAATAAAATCAAATGGCAATACCTGGCTAGAAAATTAATAAAAATAGGTGTGTCCAATGCAGCCGGCATATTGCAAACAAACTGCTCATGAACACAATACAAGTGACAGTTTAACTGGAACCTTGTGATATTCAACAAATAAAGTCCACAAATCCACGTGCATAAAAAGTGATCCACTGAAGGTTAATGAAGTCCAAATAGTGTGTATAAACAGTGATCCATTGGAAATAAATGAAAGTGACTGATAACAGTTGTGATGTGTATCCTTTCTTCATGCAACACAGCACGAAGTGGTGGGCAGTGGCCCCTTACCTGAAGGTAATAGGGTACTCGTTTAGCCAATATTGGGCATGGCGACCCTTAGCTAGCAAAACCACAGCATCAGCCAATCGTGGAAGCGATACTAATTAGATCCTATTCTGGCTTATCTTCTCTGGGGGCATCCGTCTCTCAAGTAGTATCCCGGGGTCACCAAGGTAAAGACATCTGGTCCCTGAACATGCTCCTCCCGCTGGGATACTACTTGAGAGACTTTATTAACCTTCAGTGGATCACTTTTTATGCACGTGGATTTGTGGACTTTATTTGTTGAATATCACAAGGTTCCAGTTAAACTGTCACTTGTATTGTGTTCATGAGCACAAGTCATGTTTCATCTTTGTTTGTTTGCAATATGCCCGGCTGCATTGGACACACCTATTTTTATTAATTTTCTAGCCAGGTATTGCCATTTGATTTTATTGCATCCATTATGTGTTATTTATTTATGATTATTTTTGCACCAGGTTGCCTATGTTGGTGAATCACGGATTTGTTTACTAATATACTAGAACCATTATTATAAGTGGGACACACTTACACTATTTATTTATTGATTTATATATTTTCCCACATACTTTTATATGCTTTAAGGATTAGCGCAACACCACACTTTTAATCATTTCTTTTATACCGGGATGATGCCGCAGCTGCAGGCATCATCCCAGTACTGTTTTTTAGAGCCAGCGATCGGCTTTCCAGGTATAACAACCGATGCGGCTAAAAGCCGATTGACTGTTATACCGGAGGAGCGGGAGGGGACGTCCCCCCTCCCGCCGCCTCCCGCCACTCTTACCCGCCTCCCGTTCCATCAGGAGGCCCGATGACCAATCCGGCGGCTAGTGACAGTCTGGAACGAAGCCATGAGCGGCTTCGTTCCAGCCTCCTAATTGTAAACATGGAAGCGACGTCATGACGTCACTTCCCGTTTACTCGGCTGCCAATGGCCCCGATTTTTAAAAAATATACAGTATTCAGAATCGCTGAAAACAGTGATCTGAATACTTTGAAGTGCAAAGGAGGGATCGGAGGTCTTTTAGACCCCCGATCCCTCCATAAAGAGTACCTGTCACCACCAATTACTGCCACAAGGGATATTTACATTCCTTGTGACAGCAATAAAAGTTATCAAAAATTTTTTTTTAAACACAATTTATTAATATTAAAAAATAAATAAAATAAAGAAGAAAAAAACAAATGTTTTAAAGCGCCCCGTCCCCGCGAGCTCGCACAGCAAAGAAAACGCATACGGAAGTCACGCCCGCATATGTAAACGGTGTTCAAATCACACATGTGAGGTATTGCCGCGATCGTCAGAGTGAAAGCAATAATTCTTCCACTAGACCTTCTCTGTAACTCCAACCTGGTAACCGTAAAAAAGGCAAAAAATACGGATTTTAACTTGTAAACACCAAATTTCAAAAATAGGCTTAGTCATGAAAGGGTTAATTACAGTACCGCTGGGGTTTTTGCTATATAAATGAAAAAAATACCGTAAATTTTGAAAAAAAAAACATGTTTGTCTTCGTTTCTGTTAGAAAATTTTGCAAACAAATAATCTTTCTTCACAAATTTAGTCATTTAGTCTGTGTGAAAGTTATAAAGTCTACAAACTATGGCATATATATATTTGAAAATTGATCAGTCCTGATGTACTGACTGCCTATCTTATTTCTTGATGCCCTAAAGTGCCAGGACAGAAGTTGTAGTTTTATGTAAATGAAGAAATTTAAATTTTGATTTTTGTTTTTTGTTTTTTACATACCGTCACCAGTGCAGTACAGCATCATCATACTGTATGACTGATGTGGCGGTGATCAGGGATACTGCCTGGTGACAGTATGTAAAAAAATAAATAATAACAATTCCCATTTTTTAACTATTTTTTTTCTTTTCTTACAATTTTTTTTTATATTATCATGTACTATTATCAGAGTTGTTCTGTGTCACCATAGTAACAATTTATTACTATGGGGGGTGATCAGGGATTTTCTTTTTTTTTTTACACTGTGATTGCTTGTAACACTGATGATCACTATAACTGCAATCGTTTGAACTGTCATACATGGCTTTCATTCATGACTCATTGTTTACTGTTGTGATTCTGTGATTGGTCCACAGCTATCACATGGTACAGGGTGCTATGATTGGCCCAGGTACCACTTGATCACTGGTGACCAATCACCGATCACACAGTGTAGTAAACAATGATGTCATGAATCAGTTCCATTCATGACTCTTGTTTACTATGTGACATGTAAACGCATAGCGATCACGTGGTATCTAGGCCGCTCACAGCACCCCAATACCGAGCACCGCAATCGGCTGTGTCCCGTTGGACCCAGTACGTCATGATGCCATAGAGCCCGCCCCTCAGCAGCATATTCACTCCAGGTTTTTTGCTAGTGTTCTTTATTGATGGACATTTTCTCTTATGGGGATGTTTTCTAAACCATTTTTTTGTATTTTTCTTCACTACTTCGACTGAAACTTCTATCGAGATCTGACTGCTTATCCCCTTAGGGTTTACAGGCAGTCTTCAGATTGGTTACCCTTGATGGGGAACCACATCTACACCCAGCAACAGCGAGGCTGGTCTGTAAAGTTTGCTTCAGGCACTGGATCCTGCGTTCAGCGCTCACTGTGGTATGTGGTGCAACAGGGGTGCTTTAACAGGCCAGGGCCGTTGTTGATTCGTTTGACACCTAGACCCTAAAGACTCCTTTGTGGGTATGCCCACTGTAATGGGTGAAGTTTTGTCCTCTCTGAAAACATACAGCTTTGATAAGGTAAGACAGGATTTCCCTGTAATTGCGACCAACTCCTGTTGTTTTTTAGGTGGGGCGTTATTCACTTATTGTGTTATCTCCATCTGTAAATGTCTCTACTACGTTGGCGGTAACATTATTATAATCAGTGACGGCAGGGCGCACGGGCACTGCCCCCCCCATCCATGCATGTGGCCCCCTAATCTACATGCGGGGCGCCGAACGCGTGATTTCCAATCAGTTTTTTTTTTTTAAGCACGTGATTAGAGCAAAACGCTCTAATAGGCTTCAAAAAAGGGTGGGCTCGGGGAGCGGAGCACTGTGTGACAATAGGTAATGAACCTTCGCTATTGTCACACTGATTCTCCTCCCGGCCAATCAAGAAGGTGGTTTGAGACCCGTTTCCCGACTGGCCGAAAGGAGAAGCGTTCCAATTGGCCTAGGAGGAGGAGGGAAGCGCTGCCCACACCATGTTGCAATTGGCCTAGGACCCGGAGGGAAGCACTGCCCGCGCCATAGTGAGTGCAATGTTTGCCGCCCCCTCAAAAGAATTTACCACCAGCCGCCACTGATTAAAATATTATTATTATTTTAAAAATTTGCAGGCTTTCCCTTACAGCATTCCTGCTTGGGCAATGACATAATTGCACTACGCCTTCTGGTAGATGCAACTCCGCCCTCAATTTCTCAACAATAATGTAAGCAGCACATCTGCTGCTCTCCTGTCTTCCTGCTTGTGGGCAGCAACTATTGTGCCCGTGCACTTAGGGGTACCTTTTGCACAGAGTGCGCTCATCAATGTCCGGGACCAGGCGGAGACTGCGATCATGTGGAACATCAAACATTAAAGTGGATGTAAACCCGATTCATGAAATCTGACTTAGGCACATATATCTGTAGGATTTTCTTATCTCTCTCCAAAGCACTAAATCCCGTGTCCTTCTTCTGTTTCGTTCCCCTGTTATACGTCTGATAACTTCTGACAAGCTCTCTGAGATGGGAGATAAAACCAGTCGGAGAGAGGCTCATAAAGCGGTAATAAGGGGAATCCTTATAAAGCATGGGGCTCGTATTAAGAGAGAAAGGGAGGGACAATTAGAGCGGCTTCTATCCACATTAAGTACAGTAGAATTACAACATAAACTCTCCGCTAGCCCCCTCCTAGAAGCAGAACTGGCTTCGCTCCGCAATCAAATTAATGACATCCTTGGTTACAGAGCCAAAGTGGCGCTACAAAAATGCCGACTTACGGCATACGAATCTGGAAACAAATGTGGGAAGGTTTTAGCCAGAGCGGTCAGAGACGTTAAAACACGAACATACATTCCCCACATGAGAACCCCGAATGGATCCAAAGTCAGCCTACCAAACCAAATATCTAAAGTGTTTAGAGATTACTACGAAACCCTGTACAATCTCCCGACCCCATCTAGTACCCCTTCAATAATAAAGGACTACAAAAACTCAGCTCAATTGCCCACACTGACCTCCGAGGATAAGGCCGACTTAGATACCCCGATCACTACAGAAGAACTGGAATTGGCAATCAGCTCAACCAAACTGGGTAAAGCTCCGGGCCCGGACGGGTTCACTCTGCAATTTTACAAGACCCTTCTCCCGACTCTTTGCCCCCATCTGGTAACTTTTTACAATGACCTGGGACAGACAGCGACCCTCACCAGAGACACTTCAAAGGCACACGTTACCGTAATACCGAAAGAAGGAAAAGACCCGACCATATGTAGTAACTACAGACCCATTTCCCTTCTAAACATTGACCTTAAACTGTTCACTAAAATTGGTGACCCGACTAGCTCGTCATATGCAAAACTTAATTCATCTAGATCAAGTGGGGTTTATCCCCACAAGGGAAGCCAGGGACAGCACAACGAAAGTACTGAACCTCATTCATATAGCTAATCAGACTCATATACCATCTATTTTTGTCAATACCGACGCTGAAAAAGCATTCGACCGAGTCCACTGGCCCTACATGTTTGCAGTCCTCAGGCACATCGGACTAGGGGAAACTATGATTAAATGGATTACCCAAATCTACTCAACTCCTACTGCACAGGTCAAAGCGAATGGCATCCTGTCAGACCCCTTTCAGATTAAAAACGGAACCAGGCAGGGCTGCCCACTATCACCCCTCTTATTCGCCCTATCCCTAGAGCCATTTTTATGCAAGATCAGACTGAACCCAGATATCCAAGGCCTTACGGTTGGAGACTATCACTATAAAGTATCAGCTTATGCTGATGATCTACTTTTCTCCCTCACAAATCCATCTATCTCACTCCCAAGCCTCCTCCGAGAATTCGACATATATGGAGCTATCTCTAATTTGAAAATTAATTATACTAAATCAGAGGCGATGGGGGTTGGGATTCCACCTACCCTCTTGTCCACTCTTAAATCTAGTTTTAATTTCAAATAGACATCCTCCGCCCTCACATACCTAGGTACTTCGGTCCCAGCTGATTTAACTCGCACTTTCGACCTAAACTTCCCTCCCCTGCTGATCAAGACTCAGGCCCTGCTGGACTTGTGGCAAAAAGGCCTGCATTCATGGTTTGGCAGATGTAACTTGATCAAAATGTGCATCCTACCCAAATTTCTATATTTACTACAAACACTCCCAATCTCAATTCCCTCACAGTTCTTTAAAAAAGTACACGCGCAATTTAATACCTTTATTTAGGCAAACAAAGAAACCAGGCTTACCCCGTACCCTTCTGTCCCTCCCCAAGTTAAATGGGGGTTTGGCGGTTCCCGATGTAAGGATATATTATCAGGCTGCCCATTTGGGCAGGGTCATTGATTGGTGCCGTCACCAGGAATCTAAATTATGGACACGTTTGGAACAAGCCCAAACACAAATCCCGCTAGGAAGTGCGATTTGGTGTCGTGAACACTTGCCACCAAATCTAAAGAAACACCCAACTATAGGTACAACAATCCGCGTTGGCTCACAAGAATGTTTTACACACTTGCTCTCCACGACCGAATCACCATTATTTCCCATTATAGGAAACCCTCAATTCCCTCCCGGGATGGATCCCCAAATCAGAGACAAGCTTTACACAGCTGCACAAGGGCACAACATTTTTTGATAAACGGATCTTGGGCCTCGACAGAAACACTTACCGGTGCCACAGGGCCATTTAAGCAGCCATTCTGGACCGCTCTCCAATTAAGACACTTCCTCACGTCTATACCTAACCCACAATGTTTTAATAAGCCATTAACAACATTTGAGGAACTCTGTGTGACAGAGTACACCCTTCCAAAGGTGCTGTCCCTGATGTATAGCCTCTTGATCTCTCAGAGGACATGACGTTGAACTTCATCAGTAAGTGAGAAAAGGACCTGGACCACACTTTTACGCCGGCCCAGGTTCAACGCATAATTATGTTCACCTCAAAATCCTCCATCTGTACCAAAGTACAGGAAACAAATTACAAGCTCCTAACAAGGTGGTACCTCACCCCACATGCTTTACATATCCGATACCTAGAGAGGTCGGAAATCTGCTGGAGATGTCTAAGACATAGAGGCACGATATTACATGTGTTTTGGTCCTGCCCTAAGCTTACGTTTTTCTGGACCAAAATTAGAGAAATCATTCAGAAATTTACAGAGTACACTATCCCGGATGATCCGGCCTTCTTCTTATTACATGTATCTACCATGTAGGCAAAATTATACAAGAAGTCGATTGTGCGTCATCTATTAAATGCTGCCAAAGCATGTATCCCACTTTGCTGGAAAAACCAAACACCGCCAACAGTAGCAAATTGGATTCAGAAGGTAGAAGATATCGGTAAGCTGGAAGACCTGGTGCTTTCTGCGAGAAACCAACAGGAAAAATATGACAAGAACAAGACATGGGCATTATAGAAACAATTCCCCAGAAGGCATTGAACTCAGAGCTTCCTGATAGATCAGACACCTTAGTGCATCCAAACCTCGGGGCTGTCTTGACTCAGCCAGGGCCCTAGCCTGTCCCACTCTCATAATCTATCCTTTGCCCTCCTCTATTCATTCTACCCCCCCCCCTTTCCCCTGTGTCTCCCCCCTTCTTATTTTCCCTTCCTTGGGTTGTTAATGCAAGCGCACAAATAGTACACTAGCTGGAGGATGGAGATGGAGAAAGAAGGAGGGAATAGGTTAGTGTAATGTGTAAGTAGAAGAAAGGACTCTAGGGCTATTTACCTTATCCCTTGGACAGATAAATATACATATGTAATTTTCAGATTAATGGATACTTCATCATCTCATATCATCTCATATCAACCTAACAGAGATGTAATATCAGTAATGAAACTGTATGATCACATGTATATATGAAACCTGCTGCTCCTCCTATCTATATAGTTGTTTATTATGGTGATGCTGTGTGCTTGTGTTGCATTGTCCTTGCCCACGTTGGGCATTAATAAAAACATTTATATTTGAAAAAAAAAAAAAACAGTCAGAAATTTGTGTGGGGTTGGGTGCTATAAATAGATTAGCAGATAGCTTGTCTTGTCACAGCACAGCTCTACACATTCCTTCCTTCTTCTGCCTATGTGGAGGGAGGGGAGGGGGGAGTGTGCCTTTCCTCCAGTCAGCTGCCACGCAGTGTATGCCAAGAATCCACTCCTACTGTTGAATGAGGATGTAAAAATTCTAACATGATGTGAGAATTCTAAAGAATATAACAAGTTGAAGACAGCAGATATACATGCATAGTTGCCAATTGTCCCGAATTTCCTGGGACATTCCTGAGATTTAGACCTTTGTCCCGCTTTTAGCATTTCCTGGGAAACGTATAGCCTGGTCACTCGCCAAGGGGAACAAGCAAGAGGCAGAGCCAGCCGGGTAGCTGCCAAGAGAAATTGAGCTGCCGCCAACCCCCCGCCCAGCGGCCTTCCCACCTGTTGTGGGAAAGGCCACAGGGCAGGGGTTGGCGGCAGCTCAATTTCTATTGACAGCCACCCATCCGGATCCGCCTCTTGGTTGTTCCCCTCAGCAAGAGACCTGTGTTACATGAGAGCTGATCTACTGTAATGGCGGCAGAGACTCCGCTGTTGGGACATCTCACCAGATGTAAGGGAGGGCTCCACTGGGGGACACCTGATGTAAGGGGGAGCTCCACTGGGGGACACCTGATGTAAAGGGGGGCTCCACTGGGCGACACCTGATGTAAGGGGATCACCGCTGAGGGACACCTGATGTAAGCAGGGACTCCACTGAGGGACACCTGATGTAAGGGGGGCACCGCTGAGGGACACCTGATGTAAGGGGGCACCGCTGAGGGACACCTGATGTAAGGGGGGCACCACTGAGGGACACCCGATGTAAGGGGGGCACCGCTTAGGGACACCTGATGTAAGGGGCACTGCTGAGGGACACCTGATGTAAGAAGGGACCCTGCTGAGGGACACCTGATGTAAGGAGGACAATGCTGAGGGACACCTTATGTAAGGAGGGACTCCTGATGTAAGGAGGGACTCTGCCGAGGGACACCTGATGTAAGGAGGGACTCCGCTGAGGGACACCTGATGTAAGAGGGACACCGCTGGAGGACACCTGATGTAAGGAGAGACTTTGCTGGGAGTGCCTGATATATGGAGGGACTCTACTGGAATGCCTGATGTATGGAGGGACTCTGCTGGGAATACCTGATGTAAGGAGGGACTCCGCTGGGGACACCTGATGGTATCTGGTGGCAGGCGATGGTGGCAAGTGACATGCTCAGGGCTCCCACTGATTCAGCATTATGGTGAGTTGAACTATTTCATTTTATATTACAATGTAATAATAGAAAAAATGCTCTTCATTTATTCTGACACCATAACAACCATGGTCCCGGGTGATTGAAGCGCCAACACCAGGTGTTTGGAGTATCTTTATCTGCTGATTGTTAAACTTTCTGAAATACGCATATTTCTATTGGGGTTTAGGATCTGGGCCTGCTGGTCCTCCATCCCTCTTTCTTTCCTTCCTTCTCTCTCTCTCTCTTCTTCACTTTTTCTCCCTTTTTTCTCCCTCCATCCCTCGTTCATCTCGGACTCTAACCACACCCCTTTAAGTCACGCCCCATTTAAGCCACACCCAATATTTAGTTTAAACCACACCCATTTTCCCCCATGGCGTGCTTCACTAAGTCACATCAACAAATGAATGCCCCGCCCCCTAATTATAATAAGAATGTAAAGTTGCATCCAGAGGGCCTTCTTTAGCTTGTGCAAAAGCAGGCACCTCAACCCCTGGGAACATTTTATTCCTTGCATTCTGACCTTTCTACAGTTTGATGTGGACCAGCATCTGGCTCACAGTACTCTAGAGGGACATGTTTTTACCTTAGTCATTCTTTTCGAGAAACCTTTGGCTTTGAGCTCTCTTGTCAAGACCTTTATACAAAGAGTTGCTTGTGTTAATCCCCCACTCCAACCTCCTGTGTCTCTATGGGATATGAATCTGGTGCTTTTGGTTCTTTAAAAACCTACCATTGAATGCATTTTGAATCTCCCATTTGCAGATCTTATGGGTGACTTTTATGGTAGCCATAACCTCTGTTAGGTGTGTCTCTGAGTTGGCAGCTCTTTCTTTCAAGCAGCCTTTTTTTTTTTCAGAGGGACAAGGTGGTCCTGAGACCCAGACCCTCCTTCCTCCCCAAGGTAGTCTCTTCCTTTCATCTCAATGACTATAATGTCCTCCCTTCCCTATGCCACGCTCCGAAACAAGCCAGGGAGATTGCACTCCACTTTCTGGATGTTCCATGGTCTATAATTTTCTGTCTTGTGTCCTGTACTGTTCCTCTTTTTTTTTTACTTAAATGATATTCTTTTATTAGCGCAAGATAAAAATGCCATGCTGAAACACAAACATCCTCCTGTAAACTATCCAGGAATGTGGTTGGTTGATAAACTTGGGAAAAGAACAGTCTTTAACTAGAGCTCAGAATGATTTTTATGGGAGCTGTTCTAGACATAAACAGGGATTTGAAAGCGTTCCTGAAGAATATAATAATGTCTAATATTCTTCTATCTCAAGGGCGTTTCTGGATGAATAGCAAAGTCTTTGTGTAAATATGTCTGTATCATCTCTCTTAATGGGTGTGTGAAAGAGAAGTGTGTCTGTCTTTATCCAAGGCTGCATCTCCACCAAAATGTTAGGAATTTGTTTCATAGTAGAAATGGAAGAATCCTTAGTTCGTACAATACTTCAAGAAAAGTTGTTTATTCTTCAGTAAGATAAGTAAAGACAAGACTTACATAATGACAGCTGGTAACATATGGTAAGGTGTTGGCTTCAGAAGGAGGAAGAGATATCAGATGTTACATTCTCCATACTGTAGGGTTCCTTCCCTCTCTTCCTACCTCTCTTCCTTTACTAGCCATTCAACCCTCTTCAATTCATAATGTTATGTCAGCATTTACTAGAGTAACACCCATTCTTGCATATATGAATATATATGGCTTCAGTCTATGGTTAAGTTGCATAACTCCACCCATTGTCCTGACATAGTAACTCAGAATAGAAGTACCTACACAGCAAAACCACTTCTCTCTGTCCTCTGTCCTGTAACCTTCGGAAACTATTACAATTACGTTATAACATTCATGTGATTCATATATTTTTCAGAAACTTTTATCACTTAAAATAGTAATAAACTCAAAATCTCTAACAATTCCCCTTCAATGCACTAAAATCAACAAACAAAATAAGTGCATTAATCTTAAATAATAAATGTATCTGATCCTCTTTTTTCAATACAAACAATACAATAAACATTAATACAATTTAGTGTGTCAGATATTGTACATAAGCATTTTCCAAAACTCTGAGATATTCCTATGAAAAATATTTAACTATGTCATACCATTGAGAAAATATAAATTATTATATTATTTATTAATTTTAATTAATTATCCATCTAAATCATGTAATATTAAAGATTTTATTCCTTCAATTTCATAAATGTATTTAACTTCTTGTGAAAATCTTATAACTTTAACCATATCATATAACTATTTTAACATAAAGAAGAAATAAATATCTTTGAAATATCAAATTATATTGCTTTGTAATATAAATTATTAATTAATAAATAAAATTTCTTCCATTCCTGGAAATTTCAATAACTAAATAACTTCTACAATATAAGTTTTTTATACATTATCCTTGACACTGAACAATTATAAACATAAGTAATCCACTTGTCTGTAGATACATAAAAAACATAACTTTCCCAATATTTGATTGTCATATTTTATATATTCTATCTATCTTCCTATTTAATTATCTATCTAATCATTTTCTTTAAATTTAGAAACGAAAGACATATCTATAAAAGAAAAAGAAAACAAGTATCAAATTCTTATAAAAAATTATGTTTTCCTGGTAATTTTTAATCAATATAAACCATTTTAGACTGATAATCCTTTCTGTGTTTACCCATTTTATTCTTATTTTTACCAATTCTTTTGAAACAAAAAAACTATAATCCCAATGTACCTTAAAAATAACAAAATAATCTTCCTAATTGGCATCCCAATTGATATCTCAGTTGGCATCTCTGTTGGCATCCCTGGTACCTTCAGATCTATAATTCCTAACCATAACTTTAGCTACTGAAATACATTACTAAACATACTCATTAGAAGTAGAAATCTCATTCAAGACATCATTTCTATTTTAATTTAGCAAAGGACTAGCCATGTTTTGTGAACAAACTTCTGAAATACCTGTACCTGTTGTTTGCAATGTTTGCAAAAACACTTCTTTCTATACAACAGATTATATAAATAACTAAGTATGCTAATCTCAAAAAACATCCAGTCATTAACTCAAAAAGTTAACAAACCCTATGTTTAGAAAATACTAACGTTTTTAAACTAAACCTATAGCAGGTAAATAAGTCACCCAATCTTTACCTTTTTCTTGAATCATCTTACCCTATTTAGACTTTTTAATACTACTCATACGTTCTACAATACCTGAGTACTTAAGATGATAAGAAACAAAAACTTTACTAAACACCTAAAATTGCACACATGGTCCTTCATTACCTGTCCTATAAAATTTTAAATCATTATCTGATTCCATGGTATGAAATCCAACCCCAATGGAATATGACATAAGTTCACAACAACTTAGCTTTTGTTAAAAATATTAACATAATAATAATAATATTATTTTTCTAGAATTACCTCAATTCATTTTTCAAAAAGAAACATTAACAAAAAAAACAACAACAAAAAAAACATCCTTGTATCCTCCTTTAGCAGGTGAAAAAAAACTAATACAATCATTCTATATAGATTTGCCAAATCCCTCAATTCTTTGTAGTATCAAGTAACTCTTTCCTTCTGGATTGTTCTATAAGGCCCCTTTCACACTGGGGCGGTTTGCAGGCGTTATTGCGCTAAAAATACCGCCTGCAAACCGCCCCAAAACAGTCTCCGCTGTTTGTTCAGTGTGAAAGCCCGAGCCCGAGGGCTTTCACACTGAAGTGGTGCACTGGCAGGAGAAGAAAAAATCTCCTGTCAGCCGCATCTTTGGAGCGGTGAAGGAGCGGTGTATTCACCGCTCCTAAACCGCTCCTGCCCATTGAAATCAATGGGACAGCGCGGCTATACCGCGGCAATACGAGTGGATTTAACCCTTTTTCGGCCGCCAGCGGGGGGTTAAAACCGCACCGCTAGTGGCCGAATACCGCGGTAAAACAGCGCTAAAAATAGCGCTGTTTTACTGCCGACGCCCCCTACCGCCCCAGTGTGAAAGGGGCCTTAACAAAGAAAAATATTCTGAAGTTTGATGACAAAGTGTTCTAAAATGAGTAGTTCAGAATTTCTTTTATTTGCTCAAACAAAAAATCATTCAGTCAGGTACCTGGATATGCAAAAAGAAATATTTTCATTGAAAAATAACTCTATCCATTATTGTTGGAATCAGTTATTTTTACAATAAATTGTATCTCCATTTTCAGTCTGTACTGATTCTGACTAAGACAAAATTTCAAAATTAGTCCCCTTCTTTATCCTGTGACTAAATTAAATCTTGTAAAAGAATAATCTTACCAGATTATTGTATTTTTTTCTTTACACTGACAATTGCTTTAATTTTGTAAAAGAACACTAATTTAGGTTGGGCTTTCCTCAATATTCTATTTCTGAAAGAAATTTGATCATGTTGAAGTAGATTCTTTTTCAGAACCAACCATGCCTCTCATACAGTATGATTGAATGAACCACACATGCTCTGTCACTCTGACTGCTAAACAAACACATGACAGTCTTAAGTTCAGCTTTCAGTGCATCCACTAAAAGTTGAAAAAGTGACTTTTTCATGATTAATTTACACAACTGTGGCTCTATCACAATGCATCATTTTAGTCACCATGTATTTATATACCACATCAACTGGCCTTCCTTTTTAACATCCAATTGCCACTAGACAAAGCTGTGTGTATTGACACCTCCTGTTTCCCTTGTAATAACACTTTTAGTGTAACATAAGATGTTTTCAAAACAAATGGTGCAAAACCCTCAATGTGTCTGATCTGTAGCATTGGACATTGCACTCCTAACACATTATTTTTTTAAATACCAATGAAATTGTCTCATCACCCACATACACTTGAATATAAAATGGCTGAGAGAGATCTTTATGTTAATCAAAAATACTAAATTAATAAGGGCTTTCTTTAGATCTTCAAATGATTGTATACAAGTTCTCTCTTGTTATTAAAAATATTTGCCCTATATCCTCAGTAAGCCTTTATAATTCATTAAAATTTGCCCAGACAGATACTTTGCAAAAATCTCAATGAACTCTTGAAAAAAGTTAGTAAGGCCCAAAAAATCTTTTTTTTGTTCAAAAAAATTACTTTAGTAAGTAATGCCTTTTTAAATATTTATTTTTTTCTCATCCATGAACCCTCTTCCAGGTATCTCGAAGATATAACACAAACATTTGTTGTGCTCTGATCCACAGAAGTGAAAACTGTCATGGCATGACTGACCTGTCTGTGTAACTGGATCTGGATTTCTCTGTTGGTAATACATTCCTTACATGTCACATACTCTTCAGAGAATGATCTGTTACTGTCAGTCTTAGCTATCATGCTTTGTACCCCCTTCACTGTACAATTCAGCAAAAATCTTGTTTCACGTTTTTATAATGTTTAACCTTTTTACCACTTTTTAAACATATTTTGTTTGTACATCTGCCAAAAATCATGTACACTACGTTATAATATGACTTTCCTGATTATAGTAATGACAAAAAAATTGTTTAGAGGACAATCTCCTGAAACTCACACATTGGGTCCTGCCCATGAACTGCGATTGGCCATTTCCCCGAAAAAAAACTCCTCCCCCAACCAAAGTCCTTACTTTTACCAGAAATACTCATTTACAAAGACTTTTAACAATTGTTTTTTTTTTTTGCTACAATTTTTTTTTTAGAGTGAACAAAACTTTCATATTTTAATATTTTCTCTGGGTAGCCTTAAGTAAATTAGAACAATCTACTACTTTTCATGTAATAACCAAATCCAAGTTTGGAATTTTTTTGTAAAAATTGCTCAATCCTTAACTTATTATTTCCTGCAACCAAATCTGTAGGATTTTTGTAAAACACTAAACACCATGTTTTCCAATTTCATACAGTTCTTTCCACAATCTTAATCAATAGTTTTTTCTCTGAAAACTTTGTTCTGCCCCCTTTTATGTGTTTTAGAATGACCACGTGTAATAACACACATTTTCTGTTGTTCAGGGCTTAAATATTCATAAACATTTACATGCAGCATTAAACTTAATTTCCTTATTAAAAAACTTCTTTACACTCTGGCATTAATTAATTACCTTACTACTGCACGTATTCCTGTATTCCATATATATGGAATGTATCAATTCCCGATAGTACAGGGACATACTTCTGAGCCTTGAGATGTTAACCATCCCATGTTGTCCTTTTATATAAACAAACACACTAACCCCTTGTTTAGTATGATAGTCCTGTGTACACTTAAAAAAAAAACAAGAGATGAATAATGTCTTTTAACTTTAACTATGCAGCCAGATCCATTCAAAGTGTCTTTTAGGCCAAATTGAATAGTACCCGGGCCTCGTGTCCGAAGAAACGAGGTTTTGCCTGTAAACACTTCTCTTTTTAGAGAGCTGGATCCCAGGATCCAGTACTTTTGGTATTAAGGCCATAAAGTTTTACTGGCGGAGGTGCTATTACAGGTCCAGGATTGTGGGTTTCCCCGAGGATCCCCAGCTCCTGAAGGTTTGTTAGCGGAACCCACCGCGAAGGGTGAAGATTGGGTCTGTTGGTTTTTACCACAGAAAACCCTGTGGCGGAAAAGGTAAGTGGAGTTTTCTAAGAATTTTTTTAATTTCTTATGAAATGTCTCCTTTACTTAGTAAATGTTGTCATGCCTATGTGTCACCACTGGGGGCTGTATTGAGCACATACCTTCTCATGCTTCCTCAAAGAGATCACGCTGTGTGCGGAGCAGCAGGCTTCTTTTTCTCTCCAGCTAGCAGGCAGACCTCCGGTAAGTCTGGGGGGGTTTCCTCCTCAGCAGACACCCCCCACCTGTGCTGTATTCTCCCCCTCTGCATGAGGAAGAGTGTCAGGAGAAAAACGAAAAAAATAAAATGATCAGCACGCCACTCTACTCGGCGGTTTCCAGGCTCTCTACTCGACATTTTTTCCCCTCACATGACGATCCTGTAGGATCAGAGGCCCGCGCTTGCGCGGGAAAGTTTTTTTTTTTTTCAAGAGGAAGGGGGCCGAAGGGGGCAGAGCTTAGCACAGCATTGGCGTTCTCCAACGTCCAGCATGGGAATGTGTTTTTTAAAGCACCATTATTACTGCTGCAGGCTGACGGAGGGACACAAGAGCGTAGAGGGGCATGAAAGAGGTTTGGTGACACAAGCATTCCTTTTGACACATTTACTATTGCATCAGGCTGAGCATTAATAGCAGCGGCAGGGCTGGACTATTGCTCAAGCAATGGATGCGATTTCTTCTGGTAGTACCTCTGCTTTGTGCATCGGACTATGGTCAGAAGGGGGGGTTGAAACACCCCCAAAAAAGAGCTAAAAGGGTCTCCCTCAAGCTCCGGAAAGCCTACTCTACAAATGGCATCCTCCCCTGAGAGGGGGTGGCTGGTCAGAGTGAAATCGGGGCCATGAAATGTTTGCTAACTGTTTTCAACACTGCAGCCCTTGTTCATTTTACTAAAGATCTCTTTTACCTCAGCCATGGTAGGTTTAAAAAAAAAAAAAGAAGTTTAGCGACTTTAATTGCATCCCAGTGTGGTCAAGATGCGACAGGTTCTCTTCCATTTCCCTAGGACCCTCAAACTGAGGAACTAGGGGCAGGAGAAGACGAATTCCCCCAGGGGACCGTGGTGAGGCTGATGACTCCTCTTCTGACGTGTCAAATGCGCGAGAGTCAGCTTTCACAATCTGTAAGATTTTTTTTTGCTGAATGATCCGCTCCACATTTATGTACCCTTAACTGAGTGTTTGGGTTCGCTAAAGCCTCCTCAAGCTATGCATGCCTTTTCCTGTCCATTCTTTGTTGGAAAAGTTATTTTGTATCTGGAGGATCACCCAGATAAGCATTATTTTCCTTTCTAAACATTTTCACACTTTATTCTATGGTAGAGAAAATTCACTAAGTAGGGTATACCGGCAATTGACGCTACTATATCCTTTGTGAATAAGTTTGACTATATATTCTATTAAAAAAAACAAAACACTTTTTTTCTGGCAGATTGAGTGTCTCAGCCTGCGCTGACAGTAATTGGTTAACGTTGAGAGACCAGTTTAAACAGGTGTTCAAGGTTATCCTGCTCAGCAGGCCCAGGAGGCAGCTTTATGTTTGCAATAGTTGCTATGACGGATTCTACCTTTTAGGCCCTGCGCCCTTCCCTAAGCGTCATGCAAGAAGCTCCTGGTTAGTCTTCCTTTTTGCGGTGAAACAGCTATCTGGGGATATTTTGGATAATATATCCAAAGAATTTCTAGTGAAAAAGTACCCCTTTTGCCATTTAAGTAAAGGAGTAAATGTATTTTCGTTTCAAAGCTCCTTCTTCTGTATCAGGGACGTGAGCCTCCAGGCAGTCACGACGGCTTCCTCCGTCAGGTTCAAAAGGTAATCCTCAGGGTTAACCCCAGGGGCAAAAGAGGTCTTGGGGGAGGAGCCTACAAGATACTGAAGCCTCCTTATGAGGAGGTGCCCCCGCTTGCTCAATAGGGAGAATTCTTTTGCAGTTCTCAGGGATCTGGCAGAAGGAGTGTCAAATCAAATGGGGGACTTCCTCAATAGCTCCAAGGTACAAACTGGAGTT
The DNA here is from genome assembly GCF_042186555.1 of Aquarana catesbeiana. Lineage (NCBI taxonomy): Eukaryota > Metazoa > Chordata > Amphibia > Anura > Ranidae > Aquarana > Aquarana catesbeiana. The sequence continues at coordinate 334,278,271 of NC_133329.1, forward strand.
CCAAGAGTTTCCGTCTCCTCGTTTTCTCAGATCAAACGTTCCTAAGGATCCAGAGAAAAAGAAGTCTCTCTCAAACATTGGATCATCTTTTGGCAAAAAATGTTCATGGGGGCCCACATGTAAGAGCAGAGGTTGGGGTTTGGTTAAATCCAAATGGACATTCTGGATCTCAAAAATCTAAATTTAATTCCTGAATATAACCACTCTTTTTTTGCATGGAGTCAATCCAATCAGTTATCTCCATCCTACAAGGAGAACTTCTGGCGTCAATCGACGTCAAAGATGCATATCTCCATATGCCTATTTCCTCGCTCACTAGTAATATCTACTTTTCAAAGTGGAAAATCTTCATTTTCAGTGTGTAGCTCTGCTTCCGAACTAGCTACTGCACCTCGAGTACAAAGGTTCTGGCTCCTCTTCTAGCCAGATTGAGGGCCCAAGGTTTAGTCGATCTGCTCTTGATAGACCAGTCAGTATCCCGCTTAAAGTATGGTCAGCACATTCCACTACCTGGAATATCTAGGTCGGATTCTCAACCTAGGAGAAATCTTCTTTAAAACCATGAAGAAGGCTAAAATACTTGGGTCTGATCATAGGTACACCCAGAAAAGGGTATTCGTACCACAGGCAAAGATCAGTGCCATAAAGGAACTGATTTAGGTGGTCAAAGCAAGATGAATTTCTCCTATGCAACTTCGCATGAGGTTGTTGGGAAAGATGGTGGCTTCATTCGAGGCCGTTCCTTATGCTCACTTTCATCAAGACTGCTGCAAAACAGTATCCTATCGGTTTAAAACAAAAGGGTTCAAGCTCTACATTCCCAATGTGTCTGGCTCCAAAGCCTACAACCACATCACCCTGTTAGCACCCGATCTCGTCTGATTAAGGAGGCTAAGCAGGGTCGGGCCTGGTTAGTACCCAGATGAAAGACCACCTGGAAATACCAGGTGCTGTAGGCTGGGTGCACCGGAGCCTCAGTTTATGGTAATATCCAAAAATCTGCAAAAGGGGAAAATCCTTTCTTCAGTTACCTGGGAAATAGTAACAACATATGCCAACCTTTTTTGTTTAGGTTGGGGAACAGTTCTGAAAGAGGCAACTGTCCAAGAGAAGTGACCCAGATCAGAAATAGCCTTGCCCATTAACATTTTAGAAATTCAGGCAGAGCACTTGGTCCTGAGGGCCTGAACGTTCAGTTTACGGTATTGACCTGCCAGGATTCAATCCGTCAATAGCACAACAATGGCCTATATTAATCACCAAGGGGGCACAAGAAGTTATGCGACCCAGAGAAAGATGAATCATATCCTATCTTGGGCAGAATACAATATACTTTGCCTATCGGCAGTCTTCATTCTAGGAATAGAAAATTAGCAGGCGGACTTCTTGAGTCTCCAGCAGTTGTTCCCGGGAGAATGGTTCCTTCACCCTGATATCTTCCTGTCAATATGTCAAAGATGGGGGATCCCAGACATAGATCTGTTTGCGTCCAGGATTCAACAAAGAAATTGACAACTTTGTGTCAAGAACAAAGGATCCGCTAGCATGCGGAACAGATGCTTTGCTATTCCCGTGGAATCAGTTCTCACTGATTTATGCATTCCCTCTTATTCTGCCTGCGTCCACAACTTCTTGCAGGATTAAGCAGGAAGGGAAGTCGTTGATTCTTGTGACCCCCAACGGGGCCCAGGAAATCTTGGTATGCAGAGATCGTAAAGATGGCAGTAGGGGACCCATGCACCCTACCATCACAGCCAGACCTTCTCTCGCAAGGGCCGGAGTTCCATCCTACTTTACAAATGCTAAATTTAATGGTTTGGCTATTGAGATCCACACTCTGAAGAAGCGTGGGCTGTCAGGTTCTGTAATAAAAAGCTTTATATTGTAGAAAAAGCTTTCAATAATAATGACTGATTGTGAGAAGAATTTCGTTAATTATCTCTGATTCAGCTTAGATCAAACTGTGTGTTTTATTATACACACAAAAACTTGGTAAATACTTACAAAAATAGTACATTCATATTCATAATTAGTGTTGCTTCATATATGCAAAAATGGTCAAGTATAGTTCATTTGTTTTAAAGATCTGAAAAGAGTTCTTAAACGGACATGTGCTTTCTTCTTTGTCTTGGCTTTTTAAAATGGCTGATAAACCTCATGTGTCCTGAAAGAAAATCTGTGTGCTGTAGATGTTGTTCTGAAGGCAGGTAAGATGGAACAGACTGAACAGCTTTTTTTGCTTTTGTCTATATGGACTCAGCCTTTTCAAATTCGCACCCAAACATAAACCCCTCCCATAATCACTCCCCTTTTTACAAGGGTGGGGGCAAGAGTAGATATCTGAGCTCTCAACATCTGGTTCATTTTAAACAGACCTTCTATACATAAGACAGGATATGTGGGAGAGGGGCAATCAGACCAAACATCAGACCACTTAAAAAATGCCTCTTTCAAACAGAATATCGGTTACATAGGAATACCTTAAAACCATACATATATTATTTACAATATCCATCAAAATCCTGACAGGTTCTAGATTTTGAAGTCTCAGTTAATAAGTCACCATCTGGATGTTATTTAACTCAATGTCTGTCATTCATACAATTATAGGGAATTCATACTCTGTATAAAGCCAATTAAAATTTAGATATTAAGAATATAACAGAGCCGGCCTCCATAATTATATATTCTGAAATCTGGGAAACATATGTCTCCTGGTGTGAAAACAGGAGCTGCACCCCAGGAAATAGGTCAAAGGTAGAGTCCTTGAATTTCTGCAGATGGGGTGAGAAATAAAGCTGGCCTTGAGTGCTTTCTAAGCACAGATCTCGTCCTTATCAGTATTATTTCAATGACCACTTGCTTCGCATTCTTTGGTTCGTAACTCATTCAGGGGGTAACATGGCTTAATCTCCGGTTAGGTAACCCCTGAACCCTTGGGACTTGAATTTAGTTTTGTCGGCATTACAAAACAGCCTTTTTTTGGGCCGATACGACATATTTCCTTGGTCCTTTTTTGACAAGGGAACTATTTTTTTCTGGTAACAATATCTGCTGCAAGAAGGGTATCAGAATTTGCTGCTCTTTCTTGTAAAGAGCCATATTTTTATTATTCACAAGGATAAGGTAGTATTGCATCCTCATCCTAACTTTTCACCAAAGGTAGTATCAGGTTTTTATCTAAACCAGGATATTGTTCTACCTTCATTTTTCCAGAACCCTGTTCTTTGGAATAAAAATCACTACATTCTCTTGATGTGGTGGGAGCAGTCAAAGTCTACTTAAAGGTGATTGCTCAGATTCGGAAAATGGATATGTTGTTCGTGTTGCCTGAAGGTCCTAAAAGAGGACAGGCAGCATCGAAATCTACTATTCTAAATAGATTCCACAAGTAATCGTTCAAGCTTATGGTTTAAAGAGGTAGATTCCACCCTCTCAAATCAAAACACACTTCTCTAGGGCTGTTAGTGCTTTGTGGGCAGTGCATCACCAAGCCTCCATGGCTCAAATCTGCAAGGCCGCAACTTGGTCTTCAATCCATACATTTACCAGATTCTATCTGGTGGATGTAAAAAGACATGAGGATGTCGCCTTGGGCGCAGTGTACTGCAGGTAGCAGTATAAATCCTCTCTTCTCGTGGTGCCCTACTTTGGTTGTGTCTCCCTCCCCTCAGTTGCCATTGCTCTGGGACATCCCACATAGTAATTACGATGGCTCTGTGTCCCATGATGTATGATTAAAGAAAATAGGATTTTTATAACCGCTTACCTGTAAAAATCCTTTTCTTTTGAAGTACATCACGGGACACAGAGGTCTCACCCCTCTTTCTAGTATACACGTGTATTGCTTTGCTACAAAACTGAGATACTCCCAGTAGTGGGAGGGGATATATAGGGAGGCAACTTCTTGTTTAGGGTGTGCCAGTGTCCAGCACCTGAAGGTGGACTGTAACCCACATAGTAATTACTATGGCTCTGTGTCCTGTGATGTACTTCAAAAGAAAAGGATTTTACAGGTAAGCTGTTATAAAAATCCTATATTTTTTTCTTTGAAGAATAATTTTCTTGTAGATTTTTCTTTGTTCCTTGAATTGTGTGCTGTAGTGTTTGCCTGTTGTTCTTTTTTGCCTTTGTCCTTGGACCGTCCAACTTCAAACATCAAAGTCCAACTTTCATATTAGTTCACCCAAAGAGTACATCTGCCCGTTGTACCAACAAAGGTGGCTTTTTTTTTTTTAAATAACGTGAAGTCTTAGTTCCTGTTTCAACACTTATTTTTCTTCTTGGGCAACAACCCAATATTTTCTTATGTGAGACTTTCTCTCCTTCTTAGGAACTAACCTTGGCAGAAAGCTCCACGTACGTAACGTTACATTTTCACAAACAAAGCCCTGGATTTCCAGAATAACTTGAAGCATACCGTCCAATTGGCCTTGACAATCAACTTCGTAGGCTGGGTCTTTTTTTTTTTTTTTCGTACAAACTTTGGCTAGAGGTGAGAAAAACAGACTCACCCTTGGTAGCAGAACCGAAATACTGGAGTCAAGATTAATAGTCGTCTTTTACTGGACTGTTGTCCACATCTGACGCAACACAAACACCTCTTTCTAGGTTCTTTAATCATTTTTTCCTGAGACTTGATCAATCACGGAATTGTGTTAGTCTCCCCCTTTGTCAAGGAGTGGGGAAAAAAATGGAACACTGTGGCTGACTCACCAAATTGAAGAATATAATAATATCTAATATTCTTCTATCTCAAGGACGTTTCTGGATGAATAGCAAAGTCTTTGTGTAAATATGTCTGTGTCATCTCTCCTAATGGGTGTGTAAAAGAGAAGTGTGTCTGTCTTTATCCAAGGCCGCATCTCCACCAAAATGTTAGGAATTTGTTTCATAGTAGAAATTGAAGAATCCTTAGTTCGTAAAGTACTTCAAGAAAAGTTGTTTATTCTTCAGAAAGATAAGTAAAGACAAGACTTTAATAATGACAGCTGGTAACATATGGTAAGGTGATGGCTTCAGAAGGAGGAAGAGATATCAGATGTTACATTCTCCATAGTGTAGGGTTTCTTCCCTCTCTTCCTACCTCTCTTCCTCACTAGCCATTCAACCCTCTTCGATTCTTATACTGTTTCATAATGTTATGTCAGCATTTACTAGAATAACATTCTTGCATATATGCTTATATGGCTTCAGTCTATAGTTAAGTTGCATAACTCCACCCATTGTCCTGACATAATAACTCAGAGTAGAAGTATCTACACAGCAAAACCACTTCTCTCTGTCCTCTGTCCTGTAACCTTCAGAAACTAACATTACAATTACATTATAACATTCATGTGATTCATATATTTTTCAGAAACTTGTATCACTTAAAATAGTAATAAACTCAAAATCTCTAACAGTTCCCAAGGATAAAAAAAACTCTGTCCATGCTAAGGAAAGTCAAGAATGGATTGACAAGCAATTTCATCTCAGGCTCCCAATGTTTGAGTTGACTTGGGACTCTTATTTTACTTATTGATTCCAATGATGAAATAAGCACATTTGAAACTCAGACTATTCCAGAGAGAATCTTGAATTAGTGGAAGAGGTGTAGTACTAAGAATGTATGGATATTTCTTGTACACAGCTTGAGTTCCAATACTCTTTTTTTTTTTATATTTTTTTTTTATTTCCTTAATACACAACAAACAAAACAAGACAAAACATCATACACAGTGAAGCAAAGTATTAATGCAAATTCAAGATCCAGTCTCATTACATATCAAAGGAGTATTTTTAACTAAGCAAGGGTCTAAACTATCACATTTAACATATTAAATATCAATCCATATCAATATAAAAAAAAATAGCCTTGGGTTCCTACTAACCACAGTGGCCTCAGAAATCCTATAACTATAAATGTCTATATTAACCCCATGGATCAATCAATCAATAACCCTTGTGGGCATGCAATGCCGTATATGGTTTATCCAATCACTTTGCCCAAACTTTATCAAACTTACCAGGGGAACCCCTATTCGTGTAGGTATCTCTATACAGTGGAAGATTATTATTTACCAATTGTTTCCAATATACAAGCGTAGGAGAAAAGGATTTCTTCTAATGTAAAGCAATAGCCTTTCTCACATAAAATAATGTTGTGTTAACACTCGCTCTGACACTGTAGGTAGAGTAGCCTCCACCAGACCCAGCAAGCATACAGACATTGAAAGCTGTAAGGGAGCAGAGGTGAATTCAATAAATCTTCCACTTTCACCAAAAAAAATAACTATGTATGGGCAAGTCCAGAAGATGTGTGTGAAATCCCCCTGTGCCGCACCACACCGCCAACACTCAGATGAGCACGCAGGATTTATATTTTGAAGTCTATATGGCGTAATATATGCTCTATGTACCAGTTTAAATTGAATCATGTGGTCTCTCAAGAATACCTGGGATCGCAGAGTCCAAGTCCAGTATGTCTCGCATCCACCTAGCTCTAAGACCCTCCAACGACAGGAGGGAAATTGAAATAAAATGAGAATATAATCTGGAGGTGCACCTCTTCAAACATTCAGACCTAAGTACTGAATCTAGTCTAAAATTGTTAAAGTATCTTGTGAAAACTGGGCATGAAAGGTATGGGAAGGCTGAAGATATCTAAATAAATGAGAACTAGGCAGATTAAAAAGTGAAGCAAGTGTAGTAAAAGTAGACAATTTCTGTTCAGTAACTATCTGAGAAACTAATTTCATATGCAATAGGCTCTGGTAATTTGTAAAATCGAGGTAGGGCAGGATTAAACCATAATGGGGCATTTGCTGAAATTGCGTCCTTAAAGCGGGGTTCCGGACGTTTTTTTTCAAACACTGTAGCTGCTGACTTTTAATAAGGACACTTACCTGTCCAGCGAGCCCGCGATGTCGGCCCCCCCGAGGCCAATCCGTCCATTGGATCGGCCGGCGGCGCCTCCATCCTAACTAAGGAAAATCTTCTACTGCGCATGCGCGAGCGGCGCAGCACTCTGTGAATGGCCCCATTGTTTCCTGGGACACACACATGTCCCAGAAGGCAACGGGGCCTCTCACCTTAGGAGGCGGAAGCACCGCGGAATAGGAAGAGGCAGATTAGGAAGACCTCCACCTTTTTAGGGTGGACCTCCACTTTAAGATAATGTTCACTTCTAAGGCCCGCCTCCCAAACTCAAATAGTGTTGAGCATTGATGCGGTCAGCTGGTAGGGTGCCCTATGGCCCCTAAACACAAGTAACCTAAGAGCTTATAAGGAACCCACCACCGCTGCTTCCAACCGAGTAGAGTTGTTAGATAAATCTGGACTTAGCCACCATGCGACGTAATCAACTGAGAGGCTAAAAAATATTTATATAAATCTGGAAAAGCTAGACTACCTTGATCACAAGGGCACATCAAGGTGGTCAATTTATATCTAGGATTCTTTGATCCCAAAAAATGGGAAAAGTTGATTTAGTTTTGTAAAAAAGGAGACAGGGAGCCACTGAGGAGAATGTCTAAAAAGGTAAATACATTTTGGTTTAATTTTCATTTTTAGGAGATTAATACATCCCAATAAGGATAATGGTAGAGATTTCCACATTTTCAACTTTAACCCAATATCCCCTGGGATCGGTGTCAAATTCAAGGAGATAAATTCAGAAGCTTGGCGAAAGATTACAACTCCTAAATACTTGAAATTCTCTACCCACTTCAATGGAATATCATTCGAAGCCATACTACAAGCCTCAATATCTATTGCTAACAAGGACTTTGTCCAATTTACCTTCAGCCCAGTAACTGTCGAAAACGAATCCAAAATCCGTAAAGCCCCTTGGAGAGAGGGTCCAGCATCATTCAAAAATAATAAAAGATCATCTGCATACAAGGCTACCCTCTCCTCCAACCAACCAATCCGCAGCCCCTTAATATTAGAGGAGGTGCAGAGGGCCTCCACCACAGGTTCCATTGCAATAGGGAAGAGGATTGGAGACAGAGGGCAACCCTGTGGAGTTCCCCTAAATAATGAGAAGGGATAAAGACACATATGACAACAGAGGCTGCCCCAACAAATATAGCAAAGTCTGGTCTAAGTGGCTGGCAGATCCCTCCACCGCTTCAGGGGCCTCTCAGTAGACCCCAATCACAAAGTAGCTCCCAAGCGGGTGCCAGGTGTACACAATAATCTACAATATGCTATTTTACCATGAACAACTGCACATAGCACCACCATGACCCAGTAAACTGTACCGCTATGACTGATGTTATAATATATTCTTCATGAATAAGGTGACAGCGTGATTCCTGCAAGGATCACATAGACATCATATTAGACCAATGTATGTTTAACTGTTTGTTCTCTCTATCTGTTTTTTTTTCTCTTTTTAAAAACCAATAAAAAGATTTTGAAAAAAAAAAAAAAATAATGAGAAGGGAGTCGACAACCCTCCCCCCATTTTCACTGCAGCTGTGGGATGTCTATATAGGACCTGCAACTATGTTATGAATACCATTGGAAAGCCCATTCTATGGAGTACCTCCCATAAAAAGGGCCATTCAAGAGTGTTGAAAGCCATATATATATATATATATATATATATATATATATATATATATAGCAATTACCCCCGAAGGAGTTGCTGATTTTTGATCGGGCCTGTTCTTTGATTTCTTACACCCCTTCTAAGTTTGTTTCAATCCCCTTGACACAGCTGTAGTGCAGTATTGTAATGATCCTGACACAAATTTTAGTTCAATATATATATTACAATTACTTATACCTGAGTGTTTGTTGCTCCACCTGCAGGAGAAAGACAACACTGCACGCAAAATTTGTGGTTAACCAAAAATAACTTCTTTTACTGGTCTGATATTAAAAGTAATCACAGTGACTATACTTATCACACCAACGTAGCGTGACAGTACAGTGAATATTTACAGTAATCTTGATACAAATACACACATATATATATATATATATATATATATATATATATATATGGTTCTCTTGAATAAACCCTCTCTTGGTGCGTCTTCAGGTGGGACCAGTGTTCAAAGTGACAACGCCTTAACTCTGGACACCTTCCCACCTTCAGCACACTGTAGCAATCAAAAACACTGGAATATCAACACCCCACAGTTCTAAATCACTAGGGAGCTCCCCCTGCTTTGACAGTGCAGTAACTCTATTATTATGGCTAAAATACAAGGCCTTGTATTGATAGAAATAGTCCTGTTATCTTCAGTCTTCAGTTATCTTCTGCTAGCTAGAAAATCAATAATTGTAATCCACAGAGATTGTGACCAATAGAATGGTGAGGAGTAATATACTGTAGTAATGACAACCAGATAGATTTGCTGTATAATCCTTCTTGAGAAACAAATATTCAACATCAATTCTTAGGTAATGAAATCTAATTTGAGGTCTGCGCAAATATGACTCTTCCCTCCGCTGTTTGTTCTGTGGAACTATCAGTCCCAGCAACACTTGACAATCAATATAAGCGTGTGTAGTGTGATGCAGACTTCTGGGCGTTAGCCCTCTCACTGCACTGGATCCAGACAGATGGATGTCTCCGCTCCACAGTTTTCAGTCTATCTGAAGTTAAAGCTGCACTGTTTCACTGTTCCGTTCACTAACGACCAAGAGTCCTCGGTTACCTCCTTCACGGGTCTCCGGAACAATCACTCTGCTGCCCCAGAACACTGTGATCTAAGGCAGGATCGCTGGCTGCTGTTCCGCTCCGCACAGGGTAGGCCGCGACTCCGTGGGACACACACACCCACAGAGCCTTGCTGACAGGCCACGCGTCCCAGGAACAAGAGACCTAAGATGGCCGCTCCCAGCCTTTTTATAGTCTCCCCACAATGCAGTTCTGTTCTCTGAGGTTTGTGGGAATCACTGAGCATTGTGGGTAGGTCAAGTTAATGTCCAAACGTAAACAAACAGAATACTTCCATGTCACCTCTGAACAATAAATAAAAATAAAGGTGTTGTACTTTTATATTTTGGACGCTAGATGTCGCCATATCAACTTATTACCCTTACAGCAACACATATGACTAGAAGCAAATATTGTCAGCGCTATATATAATTTTTTTTTTCACTCTTTGTTATATTGCAGCCATTTGCTAAAATCATTTTAGTTCATTTTTTTTCCTCATTAATGTACACACAGCACCCCATATTGACAGAAAAACACAGAATTGTTGACATTTTTGCAGATTTATTACAAAAGAACTGAACTGAACTAAAAACTGAAACATCACATGGTCCTAAGTATTCAGACCCTTTGCTGTGACACTCATATATTTAACTCAGGTGCTGTCCATTTCTTCTGATCATCCTTGAGATGGTTCTACACCTTCATTTGAGTCCAGCTGTGTTTGATTATACTGATTGGACTTGATTAGGAAAGCCACACACCTGTCTATATAAGACCTTACAGCTCACAGTGCATGTCAGAGCAAATGAGAATCATGAGGTCAAAAGGAACTGCATGAAGAGCTCAGAGACAGAATTGTGGCAAGGCACAGATCTGGCCAAGGTTACAAAAAAATTTCTGCTGCACTTAAGGTTCCTAAGAGCACAGTGGCCTCCATAATCCTTAAATAGAAGACGTTTGGAACAACCAGAACCCTTCCTAGAGCTGGCCGTCTGGCCAAACTGAGCTATCGAGGGAGAAGAGCCTTGGTGAGAGAGGTAAAGAAGAACCCAAAGATCACTGTGGCTAAGCTCCAGAGATGCAGTCGGGAGATGGGAGAAAGTTGTAGAAAGTCAACCATCACTGCAGCCCTCCACGAGTCGGGGTGGCCCGACAGAAGCCTCTCCTCAGTGCAAGACACATGAAAGCCCGCATGGAGTTTGCTAAAAAAACACCTGAAGGACTCCAAGATGGTGAGAAACAAGATTCTCTGGTCTGATGAGACCAAGATAGAACTTTTTGGCCTTAATTCTAAACGGTATATGTAGAGAAAACCGGGCACTGCTCATCACTTGTCCAATACAGTCCCAACAGTGAAGCATGGTGGTGGCAGAATCATGCTGTGGGGGTGTTTTTCAGCTGCAGGGACAGGACATGGTTGCAATCGAGGGAAAGATGAATGCGGCTAAGTGCAGGGATATCCTGGGCGAAAACCTTCTCCAGAGTGCTCAGGACCTCGGACTGGGCCAAAGGTTTACCTTCCAACAAGACAATGACCCTAAGCACACAGCTAAAATAACGAAGGAGTGGCTTCACAACAACTCCGTGACTGTTCTTGGATGGCCCAACCAGAGCCCTGACTTAAACCCAATTGAGCATCTCTGGAGAGACCAAAAAATGGCTGTCCACCAACGTTTACCATCCAACCTGGCAGAACTGGAGAGGATCTGCAAGGAGGAATGGCAGAGGATTCCCAAATCCAGGTGTGAAAAACTTGTTGCATCTTTCCCAAAAAGACTCATGGCTGTATTAGATCAAAAGGGTGCTTCTACTAATTACTGAGCAAAGGGTCTGAATACTTAGGACCATGTGATATTTCAGTTTTTATTTTTTATTAAATCTGCAAAAATGTCAACAATTCTGTGTTTTTCTGTCAATATGGGGTGCTGTGTGTACATTAATGAGGGAAATAATGAACTTAAATGATTTTAGCAAATGGTTGAAATATAACAAAGAGTGGAAAATTTAACGGGGTCTGAATACTTTCCGTCCCCACTATATATATATATATATATATATATATATATATATATATATTCTCCTGTACTGTACAACTAAGAAAATAGGAATTTTGACTCACCTGTAAATTCCATATCCATACAGAACACAGGTCCCTCCACTCTGTCCACTGATTTTTCCTATTGATTGCGTTATAGGAGGGCCACTAGGGTTGTTCTGAGCAAAGCTTTAGCCAATGTCCAATCACCTGAAGGTAGTGGTATATAACCTATGGTTTATGATGTGCTGTCCTGTGTCCTGTACTGTACTCATGGAATTTACTGGTAAGTCATAATTTCTATATTTTTTTAATGTGTATAGCTAAGGAAGGGTTATACTCTTTGTAATGTTTTTTATTGCTTTCTGTGTCTTTGCTGGGGAAATTTACAATCTGTGTGTCTTGGCGACCATTATTACTGAGATAGAAAGTAGGGGAAAATCCAACATTTTAGTCCCGTTTACACTAGTGCAATGACAGACGTCGCATGTGATTCGCACAGCATTGCTGTGCAGATCACATGCAATGTCTGTGCGATGTAAGTTCAGCCATACAAACTGTATGGCTGAAATCGCATTGCATTCTCACCAAAATGGTGCAGGACCCTTTTCTTGGTCCGCTTTGGAATCGGATCGCATGGGTGTTCATACCCATGCAATCCGATTCCTTGCTCCATTCCTTGCACAGTTTGCACTGTGATCAGCGAATCGATCTGGGGGTGTCATTAACTATACATTGACAACCCCAGCGGTTCACAGATCTCAGTGTGAACCACTCTGCGATTCAGATGCGATGCGGGAACCCACACTGGATTCGCAGGGTTCCCGCATTGCTCAAGTGTGAACCTAGCCTTAGAGTTGTCACCAGAGCAAGAGGTAAAGATAATTTATCCAATGGGGACAAATTTCCTGGTGATGAAGTATATAACACAGACACAGAGACCATAAAGACTGAAGTGTTTTGTTGAGCTGAGAAGTTAGAGAATGTGTAACATTGACATTTAGGCTGGGTTCATAAATGCCTGGCTGCAGTTTGCAGTCTGGAGTCCGGTGCATTTCTGTTCACTGGTTCAGGTGCAAATTTTTGCCTGAATATGCACCTGAACCAGACCTAAATGCGCACGGGACCCTTTTCAAAACTGCACTGCGGCTAACCGCATCCACTTCACATATATGTGAACCCAGCCTTACTCTGATTGCTGTATCAATGCTGACAGTTCTGTGAAGTGGTGGATTTCCTGGAGATCTGTGTAGTCTGATCACTTGTGGATTGCCAGGGAAGTGGTATAATCCAATCACTGTGTAACAGCTAACAGCTCTGTAAAGTCCATGTTTACACCTAAATGTGGATTTCATGGAGTGGCCAGCGACTGCTGAAAGCCTGCACTCAGACAACAGCAGAGCAGAGAGAAGAGAGTGGCAGCCTTGTGGAGCTAGAGTTCAGATCCTCCCAGATGGCGAGGGCACAGCTGGGGTTGCAAGACAATGCATTTAGAAGGATGACCTCCTTTGTCAAGTCTTGAACTCAACTCTATGATGCAGCCACAGACTGGTGCAATGGGATTAAACTAACTGGTTCCTCACTGCTCAACCTAGCAGTGAGCTGTGAGATGCACATTTCAGATTTGGAAGTGAAAGAGTTTGTACTCAGAGAAAGAACAAAAGCTTAAAGTTTTCAAAAGAGCCACATTACGACCAAAGTTAAACCAAAAACCTACTGCAGAAAACAACCAAGTGTTTTACAATATCATATGATAAGAGCATGGTTATAACTTACACATTTTTTTGTGCATGCAGAATCCTGGCTATTACGACATTATTGCTGATAATTTGGGTATATGGCATGTGCCGAACAAGACTCCACTGTCTCTGTGGAAGAGCACCTCGATTCTAAGGTACCGCACTCAGAATGGGATCCTTTCCAATCATGGAGGAAATCTGCTCCATCTCTATACGGTAAACAGTCAAACCTGAAGAGTTGTCAATTGCATTGTATAAGTTTTATATGGTAGGATTTGGGATTTAAAGTGTATTTAGTTCATCTCCTCAACACATGCAAATGTTCACATCAAGCACAGACTTTCAGAGATTTCATTGAGATTTCTCTGAAACAGTCCTGTGGCATTCTGCAAGAAACCACTGGAAGTAATTTGTACTGTGGTAGTTATGCACGCACTGATCTTGTTGCTGAAAACCTTTTCAGGTGGTAAATTGGAAAGATTGGACCACCAAAAGCAAATATAAATTGTTGCCAACATCCCTTGTAATATAAATTTGTAAGCAGGTACAGTGGGACTTTAACGGCAACACATAGATAAACCAAAGTAATATTGTAAAATACACCATTTTATTTAAATACATAGAGAAAAAGTTGGTGTATACATCACCGTGTTAAAACAAGACATGACATAAAAGGAAAATTGCTGATATGGAAGTATTGCTGTATTTTCAGATGTTTTCTTTTATGCCCGACACGTTTCAGGACAAAACCTAAATCCCTTTTCAAATAGAATATCATAAGATCAAAGCATTAGAACCATCAGCACAGAGGTCATAATGTGTATAAACACAGATTGTTCATCTGCCAAGGTTTGAAATATCCCCCACACTCACTCCCAAAAGGGTATTGTGAGGCCCCAGATGTTCCACCCAAGGATCCAAGGTGTGACCCCCTAAACAAAATTTTAAGGCAATGTAGTACATAGGTATGGAGCTGTGATAGTTGGAAAAGAAGCCGGTAGTGGAAGAAGGTCTTAATCCTTAGAGACTCCAGGGACACGGCTATCCGCGAGGGTGGGGCGGCAGCATTCAGAGCAATTGACAAGACTCCCCTATCAAATTTTTACAGTAATTTTCCTTTCCTGATGGACTCCATGGCAGCATACTTATGGGTTAAACTCGCCTCCACTTCTCCCCTATAGGACCCCCCTCCCATAAATCTTTGCTCTGAGCCAGAGGCTGTGTTCCATATCTAGCCTCCTTAAGGGGGGGGGATTCCTGCTGCCATGGAGTCCATCAGGAAAGGAAAATTACGGTAAGAATTTGATAGGGAGTTTTCAGTTTTCCTGACAAACTGCCTGAGCTGTAGACCCACTCCTGGTCGAGTGAGCAGACACTACCTCCAAAGGAGCCAGGCCCTTGGCTCTCTGAGCATGTTGGATGGCCTAGGCAATCTGTGCCACAATCATCCTAGATGAGGTACGTTCCTCTGTTCTTTCTGGCAAAAGAATGAACAGGTGCTCTGAAGCCTGAAGGAAGTTGTAGCTTTGTATTATTAACTTCACAATATCTGAAGGATTCCTAGAACTGAAGGAAGGCACTGCTGGGAGTCAACTCAGGATCCCCTATTTACTAGACACTTTAACCAACTAAGCCAGAGCGCGCCCTCTCCCACGTCTAAAGGACGCAAGTTAGATTTCTAAGGTTGGCAGAACAATTTCTTGGCTTGCATGAAGACTCATGCACCCTTGGAAAAAGAGTCAAGCATAGGTAATAGCACCGCTCGAACTGAAAAGAATGTTAAGAAAAGTTTTCCATGGCCAGTGAATCAAGCGCCGAGGCTTTTAATGCCAACGTGATAGCTATGTAAAGGCAAACTTGACAGAGAGGCCTTTAATGGAGACAGCCCTAGAACACTCCGCTCCAATTCCCGAGGGGAAGTTGAGAACAAGAGGTAGACTTCATTTGGAAAAACCTCCGCTTACTCCAAGGTCCCAGCCTAGCTGCTCCCTTGAAGAGTTGTTGGACAGGAAAAAATGCCTAGACCAGGGTACACCTATGAAAGCTGATAAAGCTGACATGTGAACTCTGAGGGAGCTGACCGATAGGGCCAGAACTAGATCCAACTGGAGGAAGCCTAGACTATTTAGAACTTCTAGATCATTACATGATCTGTCGGAAGCAGGCATGTATTTGAGCAAACTTTGGCCAGATTCTTAGTTTAGTTTGCATTCATTCTTCTAGTATTCAAGAGGGTGGAGATGACTCTGGAGGAGCAGCTGAGGACCTCCAATCTCGAAAACCAGGTGGTCAGATGCAACTGTGCTGGACATGGATGTAGAACTGCACCCAGAGACAGAAGGTCTGGTCAGAGGAGAAGGTGCACTGGGTTCCGGAAGCTGAACTGTGCTAGCAAGGGGAACCATGGCCTAACTGGATAATAAGGCATCTCTGCCACTACCTCCACAACCTCTGTTCGGAGTCTTCGAAGAAACCCGAGGTTCACCAGGACTGGAAGAATGTACAGGTCCCACTGCATTTCCAATGATCTATCAGGGCATCTGTACCTGAAAACCTCCACATGTAGAGACCATTCGTTGTTGTCCAATTGGACTGTGGAAAGAAAGTCTGTTAGAATATTTTGGACTCTGGGGACATAAGGTGCTGAGATGTAGGCTTGATTCTTCTGCGCCCAAGACATAATCAGCTCTGCTTCTCGTAACAGAGAACAGGCTGTAAGTCCCCTTTGTCTTTTAACATAGGAGACTGCCATAGTGTTGACTAACCTAAGAGCACTGACGCTCCCTTCATTATATGGTAAAAAAGGCCTGTAGGGTGCAGAAGGCTGCCCGTAGTTTCAAAATGTTCAACACAATCTGAAAAATTGACAGCCCCGCCTGCACTGAGCCAACCCTGAAAGGCAGCAAGCCCCACTATTCTCTATTGCTAGCATCGGACGTGACTGTGAACCAGGAAATGGGGCAATGAAATGGCAGATGAGCCAGTTTATCTATTGCAGCCACCAAGGGACTCACTCTCATGACTGAGGTTATGTAGATGACCTTAATTCTGCTTCCTGGCTCCCACTGCTGAAGAAACCCTTTCCAAAACGGCCGCCTTCTCCAGCTGCCACTTGACTCTTGGATTCGTAGATACTGAAAGGCTTGCAGGTGGGAAGAAGGCAGGGCCAGGAGTATTCTGTTCCAAAACATCGGGATCCAGAGTCAATTCAATGGTCCTCTTGAATATTCTGAACTGAGCCTCGAGGCACACAGGAGACTAAGTGGGCTCCAGGTGACTCTTTTCCAGATTCAGCTGCCAAACAAATTTGAGGAGCATTGAAAAGATCTGAGCTCTGGGCTCCAACAGCTTACCTTTGTTTTGAGACAGTAGGAGAAGGACATCCATGTAACTATGCAGGCGTATGATCCTTGGTTTGATAAAGACAACCAGTAATAGCCTGAAAATACACAGTGTGATGTTGAAAGCCCAAATGGCTGGAGCTGGAGATGGTCTTGACCTACAGCGAACTTAAGGAACTAGCGGAAATCTTCTACAATGGGCACATGAATGTAAGCATCTTAGGTCTATTGGAAACAAGCCAGTCATCTGGCTGGACCCCCTATGAATCGGGGACAATGTTTCCACCTTCATCTTCTCCTTCACTGAAAATTGTCCCCGGTGCGCAGGGTCCAAAATCCACTGAAAGGAATCCGAGATGAGGAGGACTTCTGATGGCCAATGCATGTCCCAAAAGACTGTTTTGATGTCCCAATAGTCTGAGAACTCAATAGCTTCTTGGATACCCGATATCAAGCTTCTAGCATACTTCTGAGGGGAAATCTGGTCTCCACACCAGCTCTTCTTAAGATCCCCACCTGGTCTGTAAAAATGTCCGACCCTGCACGCTCTGAACCTTATTCTCTAGACTGTCATCTTCCAGCCTATTAGGCGCCGGTCCTGAGACACAACCCCAACTTGCCAACTGTGGCCTGGGTTGCGGTCGGTGCTATCCAGTTTGCCAAAGATGAAGCTCCCTCAAAGGAAAAGCTATATTACGCCTGTTAGAGGCGGGATCAGCAAGCCCAAGCCCCAGCCATAGCACTCATTTGCCGTAACTGACCAGAGCATAACCCACGCCACCATGCGAATTATGTCATTTGGAGCCTTACTATGAAAGCCAACACCAGCTCCGGCTCCTGAAATACAGAGTTTCTGAAAATGCTCTTGAAAACTCTGTCCACATTCTCCAACTACATCTTCATTCTTTTCAACATGGCCACAGGATGCCCAAGCCGACTTTCGGGCTATTCACTGCATCTTCCAAGAAAAAGCGACATGTTTGCTGAGAAGGGAGGTATACCTCGCAACCTTGCTCCAATCATCCAAAATGATGTCCTCTAGTTCTGTTAGGAATGGGAAAATAGAACACTCTCTAAGGCTACCTCCTATTGCAACCCCAAAGTTGCATGAATTAGAGTGCGACTTTGGAGTGCAACCTCGATATGACTCTGAGTGCAGCCTGAACCAACTTTACAGTCTCGGGATCAAAGCTGCATCAAAAAGGCACACCAAGTAGTGCAGGAACCTTTCAGAGTCGGTGCAACTTTAAGTCGCATAGATTGGAATGGGTGCCATTGAAATCAATGGGCTCGTTTTGTGACCGTATGTGTCCACAGTCGCATGACAAACCGCACTAGAAGAAAACAGAGCCCAAAGTTCTTACAGAACTTCCTCTTGCTTTGCAGGAGATTACAGGTTTCATTCATGTAAATACACCCATCATCGCTCCTCCCAAGACCTCCTGCTCTCAAACTCCCTTGTCACCTCATCCCATGCTCGCCTTCAGGACTTCTCCAGAGCCTCCCCCATCCTCTGGAATGCTCTACCCCAATCCGTCCGATTTTCTCCTACTTTATCCACTTTCAGACGATCCCTGAAAACTCATCTCTTCAGAGAAGCCTATCTGGCCCCCACCTAACAACTGTACATTTATCTTCTCAATCAGCACATCACCCATAGTTATTACCTCTCTTGTATCTCTTGACCTTCCCTCTTAGATTGTAAGCTCTAAGGAGCAGGGCCCTCTGATTCCTACTGTATCAAATTGTATTGTATTTGTACTGTCTACCCTCAAGTTGTAAAGCGTTACGTAAACTGTTGGCGCTATATAAATACTGTATAATAATATAATAATTACCTTAACCGCAAGGCGTTACAAGGGTAAAGAGACTCATCTCCCTCTGCCTCACTGTCTGAGGACTTAATAGATGGATAGCTTGGTTGGGACAGTTCCAGTTCTTCCTGGTCGTCCTAGCGGGAGAACATGCTGCAATGGCTGTTGAACTTTGCATGTGGCTTGCATTCCACTCTTTAAGGGATTCTTGCACCATGTGCCTCACCAGAGATTCTATTTGCTGGAAGTCGCCATCCCCTCTTCCAACCTCATAGGCTTTAGCATAGCTCACACAGAGACTTGCCCTCTGGGACTGGAGTCCCGCATTCCCAGCAGGCTCCCTCCTTGGAGCGACTGACATAGCGGTGGGTGCGTAAAGGAGGATTCACAGTAAGGATGAGCCGAACACCCCCCTGTTCGGTTCGCACCAGAACATGCGAACAGGAAAAAAGTTTGTTCGAACACGCGAACACCGTTAAAGCCTATGGGACACGAACATGAATAATCAAAAGTGCTAATTTTAAAGGCTTATATGCAAGTTATTGTCATAAAAAGTGTTTGGGGACCTGGGTCCTGCCCCAGGGGACATGGATCAATGCAAAAAAAAGTTTTAAAAACAGCCGTTTTTTCAGGAGCAGTGATTTTAATAATGCTTAAAGTCAAACAATAAAAGTGTAATATCCCTTTAAATTTCATAGCTGGGGGGTGTCTATAGTATGCCTGTAAAGGGGCGCATGTTTCCCATGTTTAGAACAGTCTGACAGCAAAATGACATTTCAAAGAAAAAAGTCATTTAAAACTACTCGCGGCTATTGCATTGCCGGTCCGACAATACACATAAAAGTTCATTGATAAAAACGGCATGGGAATTCCCCACAGGGGAACCCCGAACGAAAATTTAAAAAAAAATGACGTGGGGGTCCCCCTAAATTCCATACCAGACCTGTTGGTATGGATATTAAGGGGAACCCTGCGCCAAAATAAAAAAAAAAAAACGGCGTGGGTTCCCCCCAAAAATCCATACCAGACCCTTATCCGAGCACGCAACCTGGCAGGCCGCAGGAAAAGAGGGGGGGATGAGAGAGCGCCCCCCCCCTCCTGAACCGTACCAGGCCACATGCCCTCAACATTGGGAGCGTGCTTTGGGGTAGCCCCCCAAAACACCTTGTCCCCATGTTGATGAGGACAAGGGCCTCATCCCCACAACCCTGGCCGGTGGTTGTGGGGGTCTGCGGGCGGGGGGCTTATCGGAATCTGGAAGCCCCCTTTAACAACGGGACCCCCAGATCCTGCCCCCCCCGTGTGAAATGGTAAGGGGGTACAAAAGTACCCCTACTATTTCACAAAAAAACTGTCAAAAATGTTAAAAATGACAAGAGACAGTTTTTGACAATTCCTTTATTTAAATGCTTCTTCTTTCTTCTATCTTCCTTCATCTTCTTCTTCTTCGGGTTCTTCTGGCTCTTCTGGTTCTTCCTCCGGTGTTCTCGTCCAGCGTCTCCTCCGCGGCGTCTTCTATCTTCTTCTCCTCGGGCCGCTCCGCACCCATGGCATGGTGGGAGGCTCCCGCTGTGTGACGCGTTTCCTCTTCTGACGGTTCTTTAATAATGGGGGGCGGGGCAACCCGGTGACCCCGCCCCCCTCTGATGCACGGTGACTTGACAGGACTTTCCTGTGACGTCACGGGGAATGCCACAGGGAAGTCCCTTCATGTCCCGTGCATCAGAGGGAGGCGGGGTCATCGGGTGGCCCCGCCCCCGTTATTTAAGAACCGTCAGAAGAGGAGACGCGTCACACATCGGGAGCCTCCCACCATGCCAGCATGGATGCGGAGCGGCCCGGAGAAGAAGATGAAGAAGAGAAGAAGAGAAGAAGATGAAGAAGAGATGAAGAGAAGAGCGGGAGCCTCCCCCCATGCCATGGGTGCGGAGCGGCCCGAGGAGAAGAAGATAGAAGACGCCGCGGAGGAGATGCTGGACGAGAACACCGGAGGAAGAACCAGAAGAGCCAGAAGAACCAGAAGAAGAAGAAGAAGAAGATGAAGGAAGATAGAAGAAAGAATCAAGAAGCATTTAAATAAAGGAATTGTCAAAAACTGTCTCTTGTCATTTTTAACATTTTTGACAGTTTTTTAGTGAAATGGTAGGGGTACAAAACCCTTACCATTTCACACAGGGGGGGGGCAGGATCTGGGGGTCCCCTTGTTAAAGGGGGCTTCCAGATTCCCGATAAGCCCCCCACCCGCAGACCCCCACAACCACCGGCCAGGGTTGTGGGGATGAGGCCCTTGTCCTGATCAACATGGGGACAAGGTGTTTTGGGGGGCTACCCCAAAGCACCCTCCCAATGTTGAGGGCACGTGGCCTGGTACGGTTCAGGAGGGGGGGCGCTCTCTCGTCCCCCCCTCTTTTCCTGCGGCCTGCCAGGTTGCGTGCTCGGATAAGGGTCTGGTATGGATTTTGGGGGGACCCCACGCCGTTTTTTTTTTAAATTTTGGCGCGGGGTTCCCCTTAAAATCCATACCAGACCTGAAGGGCCTGGTATTGAATTTAGGGGGACCCCCTCGTCATTTTTTTTTTTTTAATTTTGGTTCGGGGTTCCCCTGTGGGGAATTCCCATGCCGTTTTTATCAGTGAACTTTTATGTGTATTGTCAGACCGGCAATGCAATAGCCGCAAGTAGTTTTAAATTACTTTTTTTCCTTTAAAATGTAATTTTGCTGTCAGACTGTTTTAAACATGGGAAACATGCGCCCCATTACAGGCATACTATAGACACACCCCAGCTACGAAATTTAAAGGGATATTACACTTTTATTGTTTGACTTTAAGCATTATTAAAATCACTGCTCCTGAAAAAACAGCCATTTTTAAAACTTTTTTTGCATTGATCCATGTCCCCTGGGGCAGGACCCAGGTCCCCAAACATTTTTATCACAATAACTTGCATATAAGCCTTTAAAATTAGCACTTTTGATTTCTCCCATAGACTTTAAAAAGGGTGTTCCGCGGCATTCGAATTTGCCGCGAACACCCCAAATTGTTCGCTATTCGGCGAACTTGCGAACAGCTGATGTTCGAGACGAACATGAGTTCGCCTCGAACACGAAGCTCATCCCTAATTCACAGCTTCTACTACGAAGGCTGGGCCTTGACGGTGCCCTATGCCAAATACATTTGGAAGAGAAATGTTTTGACCCAATGAGGTTTATATCATCTCATGCCGTGTATTGCCAATCTGACCTACAGGGAAAAAAAAGTAAAATAGGAAAAAAAAGTGAAAGAAAATGGTTTAAAAACCTCAAAAGAGTACCCAAATCAGCAAGGAAAGGGTTAAACCCACCCTCTCAAGCTGCTACACAAGGGCTGGCCACAAGGGGGGGCAGTGATACACTCACAGTGTAAACTGCACAGACAGACAACCTGCACAGCTGATCAAATCATAGCAGAATCACACAGGAAGCATACCAGGGTGTTTAGTGCAGAAAATATGACTGCGATGATTGCACACAGCCAGGGGCGTAACTAGAAATCACAGGGCCCCATAGCAAAATGTTGTATGGGCCCCCCTCCTGCAAACAGCCCCCCCAGGCGAAAAATGGGCATGGTTTAAGCGTAATATTGGGCGTGGCTTAAATGGGCGTGACTCAAATGGGGTGTGGTTAGAGTCTGCGATGAACGAGGGATGGAGGGAGAAACAAAGGAAGAAAGAGAAAGAGGAAGGTAAAAAGAGGAATGGAGGGACAGCAGGCCCAGATCCTACACCACAATAGAAATATGTGTATTCCAGAAAGTTTAACAATAAGCAGATAAAGATACTCCAAACATCTGGTGTTAGCGCTTCAATCATCCCGGCACCATGGTTGTTATGGTGTCAGGGTGACTGAAGCGCATTATTCTATTATTACATCGTAATATAAAATGAAATAATTCAACTCACCATAATGCAGAATCAGAATCAGTGGGAGCTCTGAGCGTGTCACTTGCCACGTCACCTGCCACCAGATGCCATCAGGTGTTCCCAGCGGAGTGCTTCCTTACATCTCAGGTGTCCCTAGCAGAGTGCTTCCTTACATCTCAAGCGTCCCCAGTGGAGTGCTTCCTTACATCTCTGGTGTCCCCAGCGGTGTGTTTCCTTACATCTCAGGTGTCACTGTCCCCAGCCAGCGGAGTGCTTCCTTACATCTCCGGTGTCCCTAGTCAGCAGAGTGTTTCCTTACATCTCAGGTGTCCCCAGCGGAGTGTTTACTTACAGATCAGGTGTCCCCAGCGGAGTGCCTCCTTACATTTCAGGTCTTCCCAGCGGAGTGCTTCCTTACATCTCAGGTGTCCCCAGCGGTGTGCTTCCTTACATCTCAGGTGTCCCCAGCCAGCGGAGTGTTTCCTTACATCTCAGGTGTCCCCAGCGGAGAGCCTCCTTACATCTCAGGTGTCCCCAGCAGAGTGCTTCCTTACATCTCAGGTGTCCCCAGTCAGCGGAGTGCTTCCTTACATCTCAGGTGTCCCCAGTGGAATGTTTACTTACATCTCAGGTGTCCCCAGCGGAGTGTTTCCTTACATCTCAGGTTTCCCCAGCGGAGTGCCTCCTTACATCTCAGGTGTTCCCAGCCAGCGGAGTGCTTTCTTACATCTCTGGTGTCCCCCCATTGGAGCCCTAATATATCCCAGCCGGCCGGTGTCCTGCCGAAAAAGGTCCCCCGGCGGATAATGCCCCCCTGTACTGTGCAGACACAGCGCTTGCACGGTACGAACCACAACGGAGCCGGTGAAAATAGCCGAAGAGGAACAGCTGTACATGTCTTTGCGGGGCGTGTTTAAACAAATGAAGGGCGGGTTTAAAGACCGGCTACAATAGAAATTGAGCTACGGCTCTGCCCAGTTCTGGACAGCCGCACTTCGGAATATAGCTTTTATTGTAAAAATCCAAAAATACAAGCCACAGCAGAAAATGGGACAAACGAGCTGATGCGTTTCACACGTAACAGTGCTTAACCATATCTACCCTACCGCCAAAAACAATGTGATATATATATATAAATATATATATATATATCTATATATATATATATACTAAGATATAAGAGACATGTGACTTCATGTGTGGTCGATTGAATCCAGTTACCTGATTACCTAATTACCTAATTAGATATTCAATTAAATCAACTAAATTGACAAATGTGTTGAACATGTGTGCCTACTCCATACCCCGCTAGTAGCTAAGGCTTATCAGAGTATCGCCAGTGGTCACCGTTGGCTGGTCTTGATCATGGAGAGGAAAAGCTTCAGGTAGTCGAATAACGAAATCGGTCCTTAGGAGGAGGAAAAAAAAGGAACACAGAGCAAAGATTTATGGGAGGGGGGTCCTATAGGGGAGGAGTGGAGGTGGGGTTGACCCATACATATGCTGCCATGGAGTCTGTCAGGAAAAACACATTTCAAAAAAGTTATAAGAAATTTTAATGCGTGAAATAAGTATTTGACCCCTTATCAATCAGCAAGATTTTTGGCTCCCAGGTGTCTTCTATATAGGTAAAGAGCTGAGATTAAGAGTGCTGTCCACAGAAGCAATCAATCAGATTCAAATCTCTCCATCATGGCCAAGACCAAAGAGCTGTCCAAGGATATCAGGGACAAGATTGTAGACCTACACAAGGCTGGAATGGGCTACGAGATCATCGCCAAGCAGCTTGGTGAGTGTGTGACAACAGTTGGTGCGATTATTCGCAAATTGAATAAACACATAATAACTGTCAATCTTCCTTGGTCTGGGGCTCCATGCAAGATCTCACCTTGTGGAGTTTCAATGATCATAACAACGGAGAGGAAGCATCTGCATTCAGCAAGGACTGAAATCCTGCAGCGTCCGCAAGGTCCTCCTGCTCAGGAAAGCACACGTACAGGTCGTCTGAAGTTTGCTAATGAACATCTGAATGATTTAGAAGAGAACTAGGTGAAAATGTTGTGGCCAAATGAGACCAACAGCTCTTTGGTATCAAGTTAACTCGCTGTGTTTGGAGGAGGAGGAATGCTGCCTATGACCCCAAGAACACCATTCCCACCATCAAACATGGAAGTAGAAACATTATGCTTTGGGGGTGTGTGTCTGCTAAGGGGATAGGGCAACTTCACCGCATCAAAGGTACGATGGACGGGGCCATGTACCATCAAATCTTGGGTGAGGACCTCCTTCCCTCAGCCAGGGCATTGAAAATGGGTCGTATTCCAGCATGACAATGAGCCAAAACACATAGCCAAGGTAACAAAGGAGTGGCTCAAGAAGAAGCACATTAACCACTTCCCGCCCAAGGTACGTCCTGGGACGTCCTTGACTTTGAGCGGGTATATCTGAATGATGCCTGCAGCTACAGGCATCATTCAGATATCGGCTTTTTCAGCCAGGCGATTCCCTACACCATAAGAAAGATCATAGCGGCTGTTCCACTGCTTGATCATTCTTACGGGCGGCGAGAGGGGACAACCCCCTCCCGCTGCCCTCTGGTGCTTCTACCGACTCATCGCTTCCATCTGTGAGTCGGAGAGAGGATCCGCCGGCTCCGGATGGTGACCATAGAGATTTTCGGTGGACCAGATGGTTGCCAGGATCTCTATGATCGTTCGGAGGCCGGGCGCAATGTTATGACGTCACGCACGGCCTCTGCATTCAAACAAATGGCGCCGCCTCGGCTGGGAAGCCAAGATCGTTTATTTAGTTTTTTTTAATTTCAGGCTTCCCAGCCTAGAGGTGAGATGTGGGGTCTTATTGACTCCATATCTCTCTGTAAAGAGGACCAATCATGCCATATTCCTATTACAAGGGATGTTTACATTTCTTGTAATAGGTATAAAAGTGATCACATTTTTTTTTGTTTTGTTTTTTTTTTTTGTTTAAAGTGTCAAACTAAAAATAAAAAGTAAAACTACCAATAAGAAAAATTAAATTTTTTTAAAGCGCCCCTGTTATTGTGTGCTCGCACGCAGAAGCGAACGCATATGTAAGTCCCGCCCACATATGAAAACAGTGTTCAAACCACACATGTTAGGTATCGTTAGAGCGAGAGCAATAATTCTAGCCGTAAAACATGTAACCAGTAAAAAATTTTAAAGCGTCGCCTATGGGGATTTTTAAGTACCGAAGTTTGGTGCAATTCCATGAGCGTGTGCAATTTTGAAGCGTGACATGTTAGGTATCTATTTACTCGGCGTAACTTCATCTTTCACATTATGTAAAAAAATTGGGCTAACATTAATGTTTTTTTTTTTTTTTTAAAGCATGAAACAAAAAGAAAAACGTGTTCGAAAAATTGCTGCGCAAATATCGTGCAACGACCGCCATTGTATTCTCTACAGTCTTTGCTTAAAAAACATATATAATGTTTGGGGGTTCTATGTAATTTTCTAGCAAAAAAATGATGAATTTTACATGTAGGAGAGAAATGTCAGAATTGGCCTGGATGGGAAGTGCTTAAGGTCCTGGAGTGGCCTAGCCAGTCTCCAGACCCTAATCCCATAGAAAATATGTGGAGGAAGCTGAAGGTTCGAGTTACCAAATCTCAGCCTCGAAAACCTTAATGACTTGGAGAGGATCTGCAAAGAGGAGTGGGACAAAATCTCTCCTAAGATGTGTGCAAACCTGGTGGCCAACTACAAGAAACATCTGACCTCTGTGATTATCAACAAGGGTTTTGCCATCAAGTACTAAGTCATGTTTTGCGAAGGGGTCAAATACCTATTTCACTCATTAAAATTCAAATCAATTTACAACTTTTTTGAAATGCGTTTTTCTGAATTTTTTTGTTGTTATTCTGTCTCTCACTGTTAAAAGAAACCTACCATTAAAATTATAGACTGATCATTTCTTTGTCAGTGGGCAAATGTACAAAATCAGCAGGGGTTCAAATACTTTTTTTCCTCACTGTAAGTGGCAAGTGTGTCCTAATAATGATAGGCGGTGCACGTCGCGAGTCAGTCCAGAGACCGTTAATCAAGATGGCAGACAACAGTGTTAGTGCGTGCATGGAACAGCATGTGGTGAAGTTTCTTGTGAACGAAGGCGTAAAACCTGCGGATATCTACGGAAGACTATAAGCACAGTACAGTGATGAGACGCTCAGCTGTGGTAAGACATTTGAATAGTGTAAATGTTTCAAAGATGGCCATACGTCCGTCAGTAACAATCCTGGCTGTGGTTCCCAGCCCACAGCAGTCATTCCTGTGAACATTCAGTGCGTGGAACGTATGATCCTGGATAAATGACACATAACCTGTTGTGAAATTGCACAAGAGACAAATCTTGATGATGATGAAGTAAAACAGGATGTCGTAGGATGGTTCAGGCATACTGACAAGTCATTCTATGCTGAAGCTTTCCAGGCATTAGTTAAATGCTGGGATGAGTGTATAAATGTAGCTAGGAAGTATGTTGAAAAATAAATGCAGTTTCCAGTCCTTGAAATTTGTTCTTTTTTTATATAAACCCAAAAGTCCCGGTTTCACATGAACACCCCTCCTATTTAAGCTTATCAATCTTTACATGTGATGGCTCCGTTATTTTTTTATTGTTTTGTAATTTTTACCGGATGATCTGCCAGTAACACACTTTATGCCGCGTACACACGGTTGGAATTTCCAACAACAAATGTACAATGTGAGCCTGTTGTCGGAAATTCCAACCGTGTGTAAGCTCCATCGGACATTTGCTGTCGGAATTTCCAACAACAAAAATTTGAGAGCTGGATCTAAAATTTTCCGACAACAAAATCCATTCTCGGAAATTCCAATCGTGTGTACACAATTCCGACACACAAAATTCCACACATGCTCGGAATCAAGCAGAAGAGCCGCACTATTGAACTTCATTTTTCTCGGCTCATCGTACATGTTGTACGTCACCGCGTTCTTGACGTTCGAAATTTCCAACAACATTTGTGTGACCGTGTGTATGCAAGACAAGTTTGAGCCAACATCCGTCGGAAATAAATCCAAGGTTTCGTTCTCGGAATGTCCGATCGTGGCTTTATTTTACACGGCATTACTGTCTTAATGTGTCTCCACACTGGATGGAAGAGCCTGCACTGGACAGCAGCATTGTAAGTCTGCTGTCCAATGGAGGCTCCTCCATCCATTGTAAGTCTGTTCCAAACCCTGTTCCAAATTATTATGCAAATTCTGTTTCAGTGTCACAAATATTTAATATTTTGTTTTTCAGTTTAACTCATGGATGGCATTGTGTCTCAGGGCTCTTTTGATCACTGAAAACAATCTCAGACACCTGTGATAATTAGATTGCCAAGTGAGCCCAATTAAAGGAAAAACTAGTAAAGGAGGGTGTTCCACATTATTAAGCAGAGCACCATTTTCAAGCAATATGGGGAAGAAAAAGGATCTCTCTGCTGCCGAAAAGAGTGAAATAGTTCAAAGCCTTGGACGAGGTATGAAAACATTAGATATTTCATGAAAACGTAAGCGTTATCATCGCACTATTAAGAGATTTGTGGCTGATTCAGAGCACAGACGGGTTTCGTGCAGATAAATGCATATTGAGGAAGATTTCTGCCAGATCCATGCATCGGATCAAGAGAGCACCTGCTAAAACACCATTACATAGTAGCAAGCTGCTGGTGCCCCTGGAGTCCCACGGACATCAAGGTGTAGAGTCCTCCAGAGTCCAGGACTATGCAACTGTGCATAAGCCTTCCATTCGGCCACCACTAACCAATGCTCACAAGCAGAAACGGCTGCATTGGGCAGAAAAATACACGAAGACTAATTTTCAAACAGTCCTGTTCACTGATGAGTGCCGTGCAAACCTGGATGGTCCAGATGGATGGAGTAGTGCATGGTTGGTGGACGGCCACCCTGTTCCAACAAGGCTGCGACGTCAGCAATGCGGTGGGGAGTCATGTTTTGGGCCGGAATCATGGGAAGAGAGCTGGTCGGCCCCTTTAGGGTCCCAGAAGGTGTAAAGATGACCTCTGCAAAGTATGTGGAGTTCCTGACTGACAACTTCCTTCACTGGTACAGAAGAAGGAACTATGCTTTCTGTAATAAAATCATCTTCATGCATGACAATGCACCATCTCACGCTGCAAAGAATACCACTGTATCAATGGCTGCTATGGGGATAAAAGGAGAGAAAGTCATGGTGTGGCCTCCATTCTCCCCTGACCTCAATCCTATTGAGAACCTTTGGAGCATCCTCAAGCAAAAGATCTATGAGGGTGCGAGGCAGTTTACATCCAAACAGCAGCTCTGGGAGGCTATTCTGACATCTTGCAAACAAATTCAAGCAGAAACTGTCCAAAAACTCACAAGTTCAATGGATGCAAGACTTGTGAAGCTGCTATCAAATAAGGGGTCCTATGCTAAAATGTAACGTGACCTGTTAACATGTTTAAAAAGTTAAAATGTTTTTCAAAGTTTGATTGAAATAGCTTTTGATTTCAGTAAATATGCTGCAAACACAGCAAATGACAATTTTCAGTTCTTTACAACCTATAAAGTGTTTTTAAACTTACTGTGCATAATAATTTGGAACAGCGCATTGTAAGTTTTTTATTTTGAAAAAAAAACTGTTATCATTAGGAGGTTTGTTCAATAAAATTTGAATTGTACTCTTAATAGTTGATAACATGAGAATTATGCTGACTGTTGTTTACATCAGTTATTTAGGTAAATGAGAAAAATATCAATGGCATAATAATTTAGAACAGGGTGTAGATGGACTTGACTAACAAATTAGGCAAGCAAGCAAGCCTGGACACTCAATCAGTGCTGGAGTGATGGTCACTGGAGAAGAGCCAGTTGTCACATTTTGAATTGGGGCAATTCGCCCTTCCTTTCTGCTTTGGACAAACCTTCTGTCAGGTCGTCTGGTTCAATTTTAGCCCAGTAACCTTTCGCAAATGCCGTCTGTCTTTTTTTAACCTGACTAACTATGTGGATTTCCTCTTGTAGCAGTTCAAAAAGAAGTTGGACAAGTCCAGTTTGATAAGTGTCCAGTTCATAGAATCCAACAACAAAGATAGTGGATGTCTTGATTGCTCTGCGGGATTGTTACACATTGATTTACACGTGTACTCTCCCTTCTAGTTGCTGCCTCATCTGCTCCACAGAATCAGTTCAGAAAGAATCCAGTCCTTCTCATAGCTCTGGACTTGATGTGGATGGTATGGTACGCATATTATTTGTCTGTTCTCCAGCGGTCCATTCCCACGTCCAGATTATCCAGATCTGCTGTCACAGGGTCTGATCTGCCACCCTGTTTCTTGGTGATTGGATCTAACAGCATGTGTTCTGTTTCAAATGAGGCTAAATGCATTGACATACCCACCAGTCTGTCTGGACAGCATAGTTACCTGCTGACTTGGTACCATCCACAGGCAGCTAAACCACTTGCCTACTGGGCACCTTTACCCCCTTCCTGCCCAGACCAATTTTCATCTTTCAGCTCTGTTGACTTTGAATGACAATTGCGGGGTAATGCAACACTGTATCCATATGAAATTTTTATAATTTTTTTTCACACAAATAGAGCTTTCTTTTGGTGGTATTTAAACACCACTTTTAATTTTGCTAATTAAATGATGCACCACCAGTGTCGCACTGATGAAGCAACACTCGTAGGCATTGAGGAGGCACTGATGAGGCTGCACTGATAGGTGGCACTGATAGGTGGTACTGATGGGCACTGGTAGGTGGCACTGATAGCCAGCACTGATAGGAGATACTGATGAGGAGGCACTGATGAGGCTGCACTGATAGGTGGCACTGATAGGTGGTACTGATGGGCACTGGTAGGTGGCACTGATAGGCAGCACTGATAGGAGATACTGATGAGGAGGCACTGATGGGCACTAAATGGCAGCACTGATGAGCATTGATTGGCAGCACTGGTGGCCACTGATAGGCAGCACTGATGGGCAATTTTGGGGCTGCACTGATAACCAGCACTCTGATAATCAGTGCCCTGATTATCGGTGTCGATGTCCCTTTCACACAAGCCAGATACCGGCTCTCCTCTTGCACAAAGAAACCGGCTTGTGTGTACATCGTGATCAGCTGTGATTGGACACAACTGGTCACATGGTAAAGGGCCACTGTGATTGTAGAGAGAGAGGGGTTGAGAATTTGAATGAGACACACAGCGCATAGCGCCTCCATCCCTATTGGTTGCAAAAGAGGAAAGGTTGGGACTTTGAATGAGGTGCGCGCTAAACAGTAGATACGTAAAGGGTGTGGGACACATGGGATAACCATATGCATTAAGTCATACAGTGATTCAATGCAAAGTATTGATGTTAGAAAAAGTTTATTAGTAAGCAACCTTAACAAAAATGTTGAATTCATGTTTAACCACTTAAGGACCGCCTCACGCCGATGTACGTCGGCAAGGCGGCACGGGCAGGCAAAATCACGTACATATACGTGATTTGCCTCCCGCGGGTGGGGGGTCCGATCGGACCCCCCCCCGGTGCCCGAAGCGGTCCTGTTATGTCCCCCGGTGATCGGAGGTGAGGGGGAGGCCATCCGTTCGTGGCCCCCCCCCTCGTGATCGCCGCCGGCCAATCAGATCACTTCCTTTGCTGCTGTATGCTAAACAGCAGCAAAGGAAATGATGTCATCTCTCCTCGGCTCGGTATTTTCCATTGCAGCGCCGAGGAGAGAAGACTTCACTGTGAGTGCACCAACACTACACACACAGTAGAACATGCCAGGCACACAAAACACCCCGATCCCCCCCCCCGATCGCCCCCCGATCCCCCCCCAATCACCCCCCCCTCCCTGTCACAAACTGACACCAGCAGTTTTTTTTTTTTGTTTCTGATTACTGCATTGGTGTCAGTTTGTGACAGTTACAGTGTTAGGACAGTTAGTATTAGCCCCCTTTAGGTATAGGATACCCCCCTAACCCCCCCTAATAAAGTTTTAACCCCTTGATCACCCCCTGTCACCAGTGTCACTAAGCGATCATTTTTCTGATCGCTGTATTAGTGTCGCTGGTGATGCTAGTTAGTGAGGTAAATATTTAGGTTCGCCGTCAGCGTTTTATAGCGACAGGGACCCCCATATACTACCTAATAAATGTTTTAACCCCTTGATTGCCCCCTAGTTAACCCTTTCACCACTGATCACCGTATAACCGTTACGGGTGACGCTGGTTAGTTCGTTTATTTTTTATAGTGTCAGGGAACCCGCCGTTTATTACCGAATAAAGGTTTAGCCCCCCGATCGCCCGGCGGTGATATGCGTCGCCCCAGGCAGCGTCAGATTAGCGCCAGTACCGCTAACACCCACGCACGCGGCATACGCCTCCCTTAGTGGTATAGTATCTGAACGGATCAATATCTGATCGGATCAGATCTATACTAGCGTCCCCAGCAGTTTAGGGTTCCCAAAAACGCAGTGTTAGCGGGATCAGCCCAGATACCTGCTAGCACCTGCGTTTTGTCCCTCCGCCCGGCCCAACCCAAGTGCAGTATCGATCGATCACTGTCACTTACAAGGCACTAAACGCATAACTGCAGCGTTCGCAGAGTCAGGCCTGATCCTGCGATCGCTAACAGTTTTTTTGGTAGCATTTTGGTGAACTAGCAAGCACCAGCCCCAGGCAGCGTCAGGTTAGCGCCAGTACCGCTAACACCCACGCACGTACCGTACACCTCCCTTAGTGGTATAGTATCTGAACGGATCAATATGTGGTCCGATCAGATCTATACTAGCGTCCCCAGCAGTTTAGGGTTCCCAAAAACGCAGTGTTAGCAGGATCAGCCCAGATACCTGCTAGCACCTGCGTTTTGCCCCTCCGCCCGGCCCAGCCCAGCCCACCCAAGTGCAGTATCGATCGATCACTGTCACTTACAAGGCACTAAACGCATAACTGCAGCGTTCGCAGAGTCAGGCCTGATCCCTGCGATCGCTAACAGTTTTTTTGGTAGCATTTTGGTGAACTAGCAAGCACCAGCCCCAGGCAGCGTCAGGTTAGCGCCAGTACCGCTAACACCCACACACGCGCCGTACACCTCCCTTAGTGGTATAGTATCTGAACGGATCAATATCTGATCCGATCAGATCTATACTAGCGTCCCCAGCAGTTTAGGGTTCCCAAAAACGCAGTGTTAGCGGGATCAGCCCAGATACCTGCTAGCACCTGCGTTTTGCCCCTCCGCCCGGCCCAGCCCAGCCCACCCAAGTGCAGTATCGATCGATCACTGTCACTTACAAAACACTAAACACATAACTGCAGCATTCGCAGAGTCAGGCCTGATCCCTGCGATCGCTAACAGTTTTTTTGGAAGCTTTTTTTTGAACTGGCAAGCACCAGCGGCCTAGTACACCCCGGTTGTAGTCAAACCAGCACTGCAGTAACACTTGGTGACGTGGCGAGTCCCATAAGTGCAGTTCAAGCTGGTGAGGTGGCAAGCACAAGTAGTGTCCCACTGCCACCAAAAAGACAAACACAGGCCCGTCGTGCCCATAGTGCCCTTCCTGCTGCATTCGCCAATCCTAATTGGGAACCCACCACTTCTGCAGCGCCCGTACTTCCCCCATTCACATCCCCAACCAAATGTAGTCGGCTGCATGAGAGGCATTTTTATGTCCTCCCGAGTACCCCTACCCAACGAACCCCCCCAAAAAAGATGTTGTGTCTGCAGCAAGCGCGAATATAGGCGTGACACCCGCTATTATTGTCCCTCCTGTCCTGACAATCCTGGTCTTTGCATTGGTGAATGTTTTGAATGCTACCATTCACTAGTTGAGTATTAGCGTAGGGTACAGCATTGCACAGACTAGGCACACTTTCACAGGGTCTCCCAAGATGCCATCGCATTTTGAGAGACCCGAACCTGGAACCGTTTACAGTTATAAAAGTTAGTTACAAAAAAAAGTGTAAACAAAAAAAAAAAAACACATACAAAAATATAAAATAAAAAAAAATAGTTGTTGTTTTATTGTTCTCTCTCTCTCTATTCTCTCTCTATTGTTCTGCTCTTTTTTACTGTATTCTATTCTGCAATGTTTTATTGTTATTATGTTTTACCATGTTTGTTTTTCAGGTCTGCAATTTTTTATACTTTACCGTTTACTGTGCTTTATTGTTAACCATTTTTTTGTCTTCAGGTACGCCATTCACGACTTTGAGTGGTTATACCAGAATGATGCCTGCAGGTTTAGGTATCATCTTGGTATCATTCTTTTCAGCCAGCAGTCGGCTTTCATGTAAAAGCAATCCTAGCGGCTAATTAGCCTCTAGACTGCCTTTACAAGCCGTGGGAGGGAATGCCCCCCCCCCCCACCGTCTTCCGTGTTTTTCTCTGGCTCTCCTGTCTCAACAGGGAACCTGAGAATGCAGCCGGTGATTCAGCCAGCTGACCATAGAGCTGATCAGAGACCAGAGTGGCTCCAAACATCTCTATGGCCTTAGAAACCGGAAGCTACGAGCATTTTATGACTTAGATTTCGCCGGATGTAAATAGCGCCATTGGGAAATTGGGGAAGCATTTTATCACACC
This sequence comes from Aquarana catesbeiana, assembly GCF_042186555.1. Taxonomy (NCBI): domain Eukaryota; kingdom Metazoa; phylum Chordata; class Amphibia; order Anura; family Ranidae; genus Aquarana; species Aquarana catesbeiana. The sequence continues at coordinate 334,312,369 of NC_133329.1, forward strand.
GATCTTGGTGTGGTCAGATGCTTTGAGGGCAGAGGAGAGATCTAGGGTCTAATAGACCCCAATTTTTTCAAAAAAGAGTACCTGTCACTACCTATTGCTATTATAGGGGATATTTACATTCCCCGAGATAACAATAAAAATGATTAAAAAAAAAAAAATGAAAGGAACAGTTTAAAAATAAGATAAAAAGAAAAAAAAAAAAAAGAAAAAAAAAAAAAAAAAAGCACCCCTGTCGCCCCCTGCTCTTGCGCTAAGGTGAACGCAAGCGGCGGTCTGTCGTCAAACGTAAACAGCTATTGCACCATGCATGTGAGGTATCACCGCGAAGGTCAGATCGAGGGCAGTAATTTTAGCAGTAGACCTCCTCTGTAAATCTAAAGTGGTAACCTGTAAAGGCTTTTAAAGGCTTTTAAAAATGTATTTATTTTGTTGCCACTGCACGTTTGTGCGCAATTGTAAAGCATGTCATGTTTGGTATCCATGTACTCGGCCTAAGATCATCTTTTTTATTTCATCAAACATTTGGGCAATATAGTGTGTTTTAGTGCATTAAAATTTAAAAAAGTGTGTTTTTTCCCCAAAAAATGCATTTGAAAAATCGCTGCGCAAATACTGTGTCAAAAAAAAAAAATGAAACACCCACCATTTTAATCTGTAGGGCATTTGCTTTAAAAAAATATATAATGTTTGGGGGTTCAAAGTAATTTTCTTGCAAAAAAAAATAACTTTTTCATGTAATCAAAAAGTGTCAGAAAGGGCTTTGTCTTCAAGTGGTTAGAAGAGTGGGTGATGTGTGACATAAGCTTCTAAATGTTGTGCATAAAATGCCAGGACAGTTCAAAACCCCCCCCAAATGACCCCATTTTGGAAAGTAGACACCCCAAGCTATTTGCTGAGAGGCATGTCGAGTCCATGGAATATTTTATATTGCGACACAAGTTGTGGGAAAGAGACACATTTTTTTTTTTTTTTTGCACAAAGTTGTCACTAAATGATATATTGCTCAAACATGCCATGGGAATGTGTGAAATTACACCCCAAAATACATTCTGCTGCTTCTCCTGAGTACGGGGATACCACATGTGTGAGACTTTTTGGGAGCCTAGCTGTGCACAGGACCCCGAAAACCAAGCACCGCCTTCAGGCTTTCTAAGGGCGTGAATTTTTGATTTCACTCTTCACTGCCTATCACAGTTTCGGAGGCCATGGAATGCCCAGGTGGCACAAAACCCCCCCAAATGACCCCATTTTAGAAAGTAGACACCCCAAGCTATTTGCTGAGAGGTATAGTGAGTATTTTGCAGACCTCACTTTTTGTCACAAAGTTTTGAAAATTGAAAAAAGAAAAAAAAAAATGTTTTTTCTTGTCTTTCTTCATTTTCAAAAACAAATGAGAGCTGCAAAATACTCACCATGCCTCTCAGCAAATAGCTTGGGGTGTCTACTTTCCAAAATGGGGTCATTTGGGGGGGTTTTGTGCCACCTGGGCATTCCATGGCCTCCGAAACGGTGATAGGCAGTGAAGAGTAAAATCAAAAATTCACGCCCTTAAAAACGCTGAAGGCGGTGATTGGTTTTCGGGGCCCCGTACGCAGCTAGGCTCCCAAAAAGTCCCACACATGTGGTATCACCATACTCAGGAGAAGCAGCTAAATGTATTTTGGGGTGCAATTCCACATGTGCCCATGGCCTGGGTGAGCAATATATCATTTAGTGACAACTTTGTGCAAAAAAAAAAAAAAAAAATGTGTCACTTTCCCGCAACTTGTGTCAAAATATAAAATATTCCATGGACTCAATATGCCTCTCAGCAAATAGCTTGGGGTGTCTACTTTCCAAAATGGGGTCATTTGGGGGGGGTTTGTGCCACCTGGGCATTCCATGGCCTCCGAAACTGTGACAGGCAGTGAAGAGTGAAATCAAAAATTTACACCCTTAGAAATCCTGAAGGCGGTGATTGGTTTTCGGGGTCCCGTACGCGGCTAGGCTCCCAAAAAGTCCCACACATGTGGTATCCCCGTACTCAGGAAAAGCAGCTGAATGTATTTTGGGGTGCAATTTCACATAGGCCAATGGCCTGTGTGAGCAATATATCATTTAGTGACAACTTTTTGTAAATATTTTTTTTTTTTTTTTGTCATTATTCAATCACTTGGGACAAAAAAAATAAATATTCAATGGGTTCAACATGCCTCTCAGCAATTTCCTTGAGGTGTCTACTTTCCAAAATGGGGTCATTTGGGGGGGTTTTGTACTGCCCTGCCATTTTAGCACCTCAAGAAATGACATAGGCAGTCATAAACTAAAAGCTGTGTAAATTCCAGAAAATGTACCCCTATAACTTTTGCGCAAAACAATAAATATACGCTTATTGACATTTTTTTACCAAAGACATGTGGCCGAATACATTTTGGCCTAAATGTATGACTAAAATTGAGTTTATTGGATTTTTTTTATAACAAAAAGTAGAAAATATCATTTTTTTTCAAAATTTTCGGTCTTTTTCCGTTTATAGCGCAAAAAATAAAAACCGCAGAGGTGATCAAATACCATCAAAAGAAAGCTCTATTTGTGGGAAGAAAAGGACGCAAATTTCGTTTGGGTACAGCATTGCATGACTGCGCAATTAGCAGTTAAAGCGACGCAGTGCCAAATTGGAAAAAGACCTCTGGTCCTTAGGCAGCATAATGGTCCGGGGCTCAAGTGGTTAAAAATGTCATACATATAATAAACCCTTAATAAAAGATTCAATCATGCAATCATAAAAAGCTATAGCATGTAAATATAGAATTGGAGCTAATAATACAAGTAGATGAAACAATACAATAAATACAAAATGAGCAAAAAATGCATGTGTGGATATCAGGCATACAATGCATGTTGATGATGAAATGTTTGCATCTAAAGGCTTGGCGCATTTCATGGGATTTCTACTCACCAGGAGCAAGTGCATTGTGTGTAACTATAAAAGGTATAAAATAGTATTTTGATCTCATAATTGGACAAAAATTGTGGTAAAGGCTGGGGGGGAGGAAGATAAGATAAACCCACCCAGAAAAAGTTCCCTTCCCTACTTTACTCACACGTTTGCTCACAGGTCAATATGTAGAGCCATGGACAGAAGGTCATCTGGGGATGTCTACCCCAGGAACTGTGGGAGTGCTTCCCCACAGAGGTTGGGGCACATATGAAAGAACCTTAGGATAGGTGCAATTCTCCAATCGTGTAAATAGGGGTAGCACGGTCGACATCCCAAAAAGGGGGGCTGTGAAGAAAATATATGTAAATTTTTAATGTAGTCACCATGTAAATTATTATATAGCTAGTTCCTTAGTACCATAGGGGTGACTAGTGATTAGATCCCTTGGAGAGGAGTTCTAAAGACCCAATGTGAGTTATTGTGCTGATATACCTCATTAGGAGTGATTCAAATGAAAAATGTTCCTAGGTTAATGGCACCTAGGAATTGAAAGTCAAGTGTGTGGTAAAACTGGTGTCTAAAGTGAAAAGTAAGGAGAAAAAGAAAGGACAAATAAGGTGCAACCCATGTGGAGTCCAAAATAGGAACATACGAAAACCAAAAGGAATGAACAAAACTGAAAAACTAAAACACACTACCAAAACAAAGTGCCTATATCAGACTGGTGTTTCCATATTCCAATAGTGATGAAAAGTATAGTGGAATGGTGCAAAGAGACAACCAAGTGTAATGTCTTATAAAAATGCTGTATGTACCCGATCAACCCCCCTGTAATTGGTCCTTTACCCTGATCTGTGATCAGTTGTGTCCTAAGGACACAGCAATCACAGAGTGTGCCGCCCATGTGCCTCAGCTGGCATGATCATGGGAGGATGTCACATGATGCCCTCCCAGAACTGACTGACCACACTGTAGCCATCATTTGGCTATTGCGCGGTCAGGAAGTGGTTAAAGTGGCGCTAAACAATAACCTTAATTTTTCAAAAATAATCCATAGACATCCACCACTTAAAGTGTTTCTAAACCCACAATAGTAAAATCAGTCTGTATATGCAATAAAGCATGCTTGTTATACTCACTGTGGAACCTAAGGAGTTAATCCTCTGCATCATGTAAAAAGGCTGATTGATCCTGTCTCCTCTGATCCTCCCCTTCTTCCACTGTCCCCAGTCCATCTCCTGATAAGACAGAGGCTATGGGACAAGCTACACATGCTCAGTTTGGTCTGTATTGCTAGAGAGTTTTTTCTTTCTTGGGAGGGTGCATGTGATCAGTACAGGGCCAATCAGCACTTTCCAGACAGAGGGTCAGAGGTCCTGCAGCCTCATAGGACATGAGAGCAGAACGAAAACTCCTTCTACAAGCTTTAACCAGACACCAATTAAAGTCACAAGACTGCTATATCCAGCTGATGAGAAAAGGTATTTAGTGGTTTATATTTACTAAAACTATTGCATTTCCGTGTTCTGTGAACTGTGGAAAACCAGATATAGATAATGCAGGGTCCTGGGTTTAGTAACACTTTAATTGCACTGTAATCTATTTTTCAATAAATGGTTTCTGTGTTTTTCTGCCTCCTTGTAACATCCTCTGTAAGCTCCCGAGCATCTCTTTTTCCTCCCCACTTCCGTTTTTGAGTTAAGAATGTACAATCGAATAGTGTCACTTTAAAGCGGTAATCCAGCCGCAAATTTTTTTTTTTTTTTAAAGTCAGCAGCTACAAACACTGTAGCTGCTGACTTTTAATAAGGACACTTACCTGTCCAGGGTGCCTGCAATGTCGGCCCCCCGAGGCTGATCCGGATCGGATCGTGTGCAGGCACCGCCATTCTAACTCAGGGAAGCCGGCAGTGGAGCCTTCAGGCTTCAGCGTCGGTTTCCTACTGTGCATGCGCGAGTCATGTGGCGCTTTCTGAATGGCCCCGTTGTCTTCTGGGGCACACACGTCCCAGAAGACAGCGGGGGAGCAAGAGGAAATTACGCCCTGGGCCGCGGCGATAGGACAGAAGTACACTCAGTACTTCAGAAAAGGCAAGCAAGAAAAAAAAAAAAAAAAAAAACATTATCCAAAAACGAGTGGTGGAGGGGTGGTCTTTCCTTTAAGATAAAGTTGTAAAAGTGGGTGGAACTCCGCTTTCACTCTTCAATAAAACACAGAAGTTGAATCCAAAGCAATGACTTTCCTAAGCCTTGTCCCTTCTAACAACTAACACTGACCGAGGGAACATGTGAGAAATAGGGAGGGTGTGGCTTGTAATGAACTCCTGTAAATAGAACTAAACAGGAGGGCTGGAGAAGAGAGGGAGATACCAAATCACATCAGTAAACAAGTTGTAGTGACCCTAAATCTCCATTAGATGTCAGCATACAACAGAATAGTAGTATCCTAATACAGTTCAATACAACAACATTAAAAAAATACACCTAAAGTGATTGTAAAGGATTGTTTTTTTTTTTTATATAACAAACATCATACTTACCGTCACTGTGCAGCTCAGTTTGCACAGAGTGGCCCCGAACATCCTCTTCTGGGGTCCCCCGGCGGCTCTCGTGGCTCCTCCCCGCATCAGATAACCCCCTAGCAGAAGCGCTCTGCCGAGGGGGTTACCTTGCAGGCGCGCTACCGAGTCCAGCATTTGCGTCCATAGACATGAATGCCGGACTTGGCCCCGCCCGCTATCAATCTATCCAATCAAGAGCCAGGACCCTGTGGAGAGAGAGACAGCGCGTCCCCGCTGAAGAGCTGAAGGGGCTCAGGTAAGTAAAACGGGGGTGCTGGTCACTGCCAGGTGTTTTTTCACCCTAATGCATAGAATGCATTAGGGTGAAAAAACACGAGGGTTTACAACCCCTTTAAGTGTGACAGAACAACATGGCTGTTGAAGCCCAGGCACTGAGAAGCAGTGGCATTTTTTAACTGGCTATGATGAGGACTGAGTCTAGAACGCCATGTCCACATCAGAAGTGGATGGGCAACTTGCCATTAGTACCATGTAGGCTTAATTCTCAGCCCTGACTGTCCTAATATAGAAGCTTTTGAGAGTTAATTTATTTGTCTCTCATGTGAAGCCTCAGGTCAGACCCCTCTCCCAACACTGAATTCAAACCAGTCTCTTTTCATATCTTCAGCAGCATTTTGAACAGATTCATGTCTGTCATCCTTGTCCCATTAGGTGGTCTTTCTTGTGGTGATCACTTCAGCTAGAGCAGTTTCAGAACTAACTGCATTTTCTTGTGGGGAACTTTGTATGGGCAAAGTAGTCTTGCATTGTTGCCCTAGTTGGTTTGAACCTTTCAATTTAAAGTGGTTCTAAAGTTTATTTTATGCATGAAGGTAAAAAAAAACTTTCAGTATGAAGCGCCCCCCAGTCCCCCATAATACTTACCTGAGCCAGATTGTGATCCAGCAATGTGTATGTAAGCGACTTCTCTTCCGAGCCTCTGCCTACTGATTGGCTGAGAGCCATTGGCTCCCGATGCTGTTAATCACAGCTCATGGCCAGTGAGGAGGGGGCAGGGCCAGGCCCGTTCTGCGTGTCTTATGGACACAGAGAGCAGGACTCAGAAACGAGTACTCACGAGTACCCCCATAGCAAGCAGCTTGCTGTGGGGACACTCAGAGAAGAGGAGGATCCAGGAGCACCGATGGGGGACCCCAGAAGTGAAGGATTGAGGCTGCTCTGTGCAAAACCGTAGCACAGAGCAGGTAGGTATAACTTGTTTGTTATTTAAAAAAAATAAAGAAATACCTTTAACATCACTTTAATTGAGTTGTAATCCCTGTGTCCAGATCCTGTGCATCACAAGGAGCTTGTGCTATATTGTCTGGATATTGCCTTAGATATTGGCCAGGGCATCTTTTAAGGAAATACGATGCACTGTTTGTGACTCCAGGCGGATCCATCAGACAATGTTCAGGTATATACTTTAAAGTAATATTAAAGGCGTGGGTTTGTTTTTTTAAATAACCAGCATGTCATACTCACCTCCTCTTCTTGGGCTCCTGGCCCCTCCTTGCTCTGGGGGCACCCAAGCAGACTCGCTCCCAAGCCGCTGCTCTGCATACACTGGATACACTGATTCTGTAACATGTCATAGAAGAATGATAAAACTTTTAGCGCCAGTTCACACCACATGCAGTCCAGTGCGATTTTTTTCTTCATCAAAAACGCATGGAAAGTAGGTTATATGGTTTGTAATGACACAGTTCTCACCAGTGCTTGCAGTTCCAGTTCCAGAAAAAAAAGTAGAACATGCTGCAATTTTCCTGCACTGGACTGTACTGGAACGCTGTAAAACGCATCAGAACGTACCAAAAACAGACTGGAGCACACATGTCCTTATTTAAGGTTAAGAAAAAAGAGGGGGGGGGGATGCACTGGACTGCATCAAAAACGCACTGGCGCACACAAAAAAAGCATCAAAAACACGCATGTAGAAAAGCACCTAGAACTCACCCAGACTGCGTTTTTATGGTGTGAACTGGCCCTTAAGATGTGTTTTTGTTAATGATCTTATAAAAGCATAGTGTTATCTCAGTGTAATATTATTGGTCTTGGTTTTAGAAATATCCTGTAAAGTATAATGTTGGGACATGCCCCACAAGCAATGGACCTTCTGCTCCAGTTGTTTATGATGAAGGAAATGAAGAGAAGACTATTGAACTACATGCACCCTATGTAAATGTTAAGAAAGGTAAGTATTTTTAAGAATGATTTCTATTTCATTAAATTTACCCACATAGATGAATAATGTACCGGGTCATATTAAGGCAAACAAGCCTTAAACTTGGAAGGCTTGCTGATAGTAGCCTGTCTGTATATTACCCTAACCCTAGCCTGTCCGTACACTGCCCTAGCCTGTCAGTATACTACCCTAGCCTGTCTATATACTATCCTAGCCTGTCTATATACTACCCTAGCCTGTCTGTATACTACCATAGCCTGCCTGTGTACTGCCCTAGCCTTTCTGTATACTGCCCTTTCCTGTCTGTATACCTCCCTAGTCTATCTATATACTACCCTAGCCTGTCCGTATACTACCCTAGCCTGTCTGCTGCCCTAGCCTGTCTGTATACTGCCCTAGCCTGTCCGTATACTACCCTAGCCTGTCTGTATACTGCCCTAGCTTATCTGTATACCGCCCTAGCTTGTCTATATACTATCCTAGCCTGTCTGTATACTGCCCTAGCTTATCTGTATACCGCCCTAGCTTGTCTATATACTATCCTAGCCTGTCTGTATACTGCCCTAGCTTGTCTATATACTAGCCTACCCTGTCCATATACCTGCGGACCACGGCTGGTGTGAGGAAGCGAGCCGGTGTCACCACTATTTGTTTTCAGGCCGGGTACAGAGGCGCAGGTGCGGGTCTGCGGCTCACGGCTGAAAAAAAGTAGAGAGGCGCTGCAAAGATCTTCACTCCCGCCACCTCCACCGTATAAATGTGCAGAGCAAAATGAGGTTTCGCCTAGGGTGTCAAAAACCCTTGCACCAGCCCTGCTTGCTCCAGAGCTTAGTAAATGAGGTAAAGCTTCACTTTGCAAAGGATACCCAATCACGAGCAAGCAAAATGTGAAGAACAGCATTTTTGCTTGCACATGATTGGATGATGGAAGTCATCAGAGTCATCGGAGCTTCTGCTCATTTACTAAGATCTGGAGCAACTGTACTTTGCAAAGTGCACAATCTATTTGCCTTTAGTAAATCAACCCCATAGTGTCTGCATTGCATGATGCATCAGGCATTATTAAGATCAAAAAAATCTTTCCTGTTTTCCTGTGCAGTTTAAGTCTGATTGTTTTTAATTGAGACACTCTCCTAAATAAGTTTAGTATGGTAACACTCCTTACATAGTTCTGCCAAACTCATGTCTGATTACCATACAACACAGTGGATTTCCCCTTTCAAAAAAAAAAAAAAAACCCACTTACCCAGTTTACTTTATAGAAATCCCTGACACCACCAGTGCAACTCTGATTTGCTCTGGCTATTCTATGGTCTCCTGGCAGCTTTGTACATTCCTTGGCCACTTACCAAATTCTGAAAATTGCAAGCATATTTTAACCGGCTGGCTAATTTAAAGCTGATCTCCAGCTATGACCAAATATACCATCAGACCTACCTCCCTCCCCCAGAGTAAGTCCCAGCATTCGTTTTTTCTTTTGCCTTGTTTTTGGATCGTGAAACAGCTTATAATACTCACTGTGATGTCACCAGCAAGCTAAAATGTTTGCAAGGGCAGCTGCTGGGAGACGGGATCAGCAGGGTGTCCTGCATCAGTTCCTATTCACATAGGCAGGTATCCCGGAACTGCATTTCCCAAGAGTCTTTTATCTACACACAGTGCTAAAGCTGCACCATTGCTTTATTGGGAAATAAATTGACATATGAATGAGGAGTGGATCATAGAGAGGTAAGAATAGGCAAAGTTCTGTAGTCCAGCAAAGGAAATCTCATCCGTGCTGACAACACTGCTTGGGATTTTAGTGCAGAAAAGGCAGCATTTTCAGCTCACAACAGAACGTTATCAGACCGTGAGTTAAGAAAAGTAAAATAAAATAGGCATACATCTATTGATCACAACAACCATACTGTATTTTATTATAATTCAGAGAACCATACTTCACAACTATAGCAAAGAATTCCACTGGTTGCAATAGACAACAATTCAGGCTTTTATTTTATGCTCCTCATATTATAAATCAGATCTAAAGTGTGATGCCCGGTATATGTGACCTTGAAATGGAGCAATTTCACATTTACAGTATGTTCAGTATTATATGTGATACTTTGAATACATAGCAACGCTCAAATCTTAAACTGTCTTTTGCAGATGTCATCACTCCTGGCTTTGTCCAATTCCGAGTAATCAACAATGAAAATGCAGCAATTGCCTTATGTCCTGGAGTAAAGACTACTGAATGCAATTCAGAACATGTACGTTGGTACTGGTGATCTATAAAAACATAATGATAGTGAAATTTTTAGTGAGCTTTAATGTAAGCTAATGATCATTTTTGTATCAGAACACGTTTGCTGTCGCAGTCCTATTTATAACCACTTCAATACCAGGCACTTTTACACCTTCCTGCCCAAGCCAATTTTCAGCTTTCAGCGCTGTCGCAATTTGAATGACAATTGCGCGGTCATGCAACACTGTACCCAAACTAGATTTTTATCATTTTGTTCCCACAAATAGAGCTTTCTTTTGGTGGTATTTGATCACCTCTGCGATTTTTATTTTTTGCGCAACAAATAAAAAAAGACCGAAAATTTAGAAAAAAAAAGTTTTTCTTTGTTTCTATTAAAATTTTTTGTAAATAAGTAAGTTTTCTTCTTCAATCACGGGCACTGATATGGCTGCACTGACGGACACTGATAAGGTGGCACCGATGGGCACCGATGAGGTGGCACTGATGGGCACTGATGATGGGCACTGGTAGGCGGCACTGATGGGCACTGATAGGGGGCTCTGATGGGCACTGATAGGTGGCACTGATATGCGGCACTGATGGGGACTCATAGGCAGCACTGATGGGTACTTATGGGTGGCTCTGATAGGTTGCAAGGATGGGCACTGATGGGCACTGATAGGTGGGCACTGATGGGCATGGATGGGCACTGAGAGGTGGCACTGATGGACACTGATGGGTGGCATTGCTAGGCATCACTTGTCTGTACTGATCCATAATGTTGCCAGTCAGTGCCCATTTGTGGGCACTGATTGGCATGTATTGGGCATATTTTTTTTTATATGTGGATGGCCATGGGGTACATACCTGGCCATCCACATGCTGGGGGCTTCCCTGGTGGTCCTGGCGGCTTCCCTGGTGGTCCAGTGTGGGCATCCGCTGGGGGGCCCCCTGTCAGGAGAGCCGCGGATCGGCTCTCCTCTACTCGCGTCTGTCAGACACGAGTGTGAAAAAGATGATCAACAGCTCTTCCTATTTACATCTGTCGGAGGCTCTTTACTGAGATCGGTGTAGCGGTTTGTCAGACTGACACACCGCACCACTGATCGCCACGATGCACACCCCCATGGCGGCTGTTATCCTGCTGGACATCATATGACGCCCAGTCAGGATTACGCAACCACCGTCCGGCCGTCATTTTGCTATAGGCCAAGCGGTAAGTGTTTAATTAACTACCCCCAGTTGCTAAGACTTTCAAAAATGTTCACAAGTACCAGTAAACTAAAAAGTATTTACCTAGAGATTCAATATTAAAAAATCCCCAAAACTATATGATACCTTTTAGGTTGGAGATCAGTGCAAGTACACTTACACTAACCCTCCATGTAACTATAACGACAAATCTCCCTGCAACTCTAAAACTAACCTATAACCCTCCCACTAACCCTGCTCATAGCATGGGTGGGAGAGAAAGAAAACAGTTTACAGTAATTGCTAATGGGGGAATGCCTTCAGCATCATGTTCTGCTGGCGGGGGGGGGTCACGGGGAGCCTTCCCGCCCAGCAGAATGCAATGATTACTCCTAGTGATTATAGCCACTGGCAATAATCGAATGTAAAAAAATCCAGCAGGCTGGTTACAATCAGCAATCCAGCCTGCCCAAACATGGATCGAATCTTGGCCAGTCCCTGCTGAACCGGCCGAATTTCGATCCATGTATGGCCGGCTTACCACTAACCACCTTGTACCCCTAACACTAATTATCATCGTAGTTTAACACTTAGGACCCACTCATACCAGGTGTGATGGGGCTGCATTGGGAGCAAAGAGCCTTGTCTTCTACTAGGCTAGTTCACGTCAGTGTTGTGGTGGTGTGCACTGAAAAAAATTAAGACAAGCAGTACCTTTCTCAGAACAGCGCAGAGCAATACAGTTCACCACTTTTCACAGTGCTCCAGCCAATAGAATATAATGAAATGTCACTTTTTGTTATTTCAATAAAGTTACTTAAAAAAAGAGTAAGGCTCCATGCACACGTTAATATAATGTTATAAAAGCGCCAGTAGCTTTGCAGTGAGTCTTTCGATGTTTTTTAATGTTTTTGCAATAGCGTTTATTAGCGTTTTTCCGCTTCAGCGTTTTTTAGAACGTTAAAAAACACTGGTGAGCCACGTTTTTGAGCATTTACCGGCGTACTAACAGCCCCAGGATTTCCCCTCCTAAGACAATTTTTTTCCCTGTCACCCCCCTACCCCCAATTCCACCTCCTAGCACAAATCCCCCCCCCCCCAAAAAAAAATTTCCCCTCAAAACCCCCCATCATCCATACTAGCACAGCAACCCCCCCCCCCCCCCCCCAATTCTTCTAACAGCCTCCAAATTTCCCATCCTAGTACAAATCCCCCACACACACACAAATCACCTCTTTTAGTACAACCCCCCAATTCTCTCCCCCTAGTCCAAATAATCTTCCTCCTGCCCCCAGCAGAAATCACCCCTCCTAGCACCCCCCCCAATACCCCTACTAGAAAGAAATCTTATCCTGGCACCCCTCAAATTCCCCATCCCAATCATGGCTCAGGGGGCTAAGTCCATGCCCCACACTATATAAGGCTGCTTATATAGTCAGTGTAGTACAGACTATATATACAGCGTAGGCAGTGTATTAGTATAAATAAATATATATATATATATATATATATATATATATATATATATATATATATATATATATATATATATATATATATATATATATATACACACACATATACACTCTGCATTCAGTGTAGACTATATACATACAGTGCAGGCAGTCTAGTGTGTGTGTATATATATATATATATATATATATATATATATATATATATATATAGTATAGTATATGGTATAGTATAAACGGCATGGCCCCCCCCCCCCCCCCACCCAGTCCATACCAGGCCCTTTGGGTCTGGCATAGATTTTAAGGAGAACTCCATGCCAAAATTTAAAATAAAATTGGAATGAGGTCCCCCCCAAAATCTATACCAGACCCTTATCCGAGCAGGCCAGGAAAGGGGGTGGACGAGCTCCTGAACCATACCAGGCCACTTGCCCTCAGCATGGGGAGGGTACATTAAGTGGTAAAAACCACAAAAGACAGTTTTTGACAATTCCTTTATTAAAAAAAAAAAAAAAAGTGTCCCGCGATGTCCATCCATCTTTAATCAAACCGCCCGACGGACCCGAAAAATAGAAAAAAATAAAAAAGAAGCTCCACCTTGATGGGAGGCATCCAGCCGACTGCTGTCTCTTGGCTATGACAGCTGTTATATAGGCAAGGGCTGGGCCACCCGGTGACGTAACTGAGTGACCCCGTCAGAGGGGACGGGGTCATCCCTTTATGTCAGCGAGTGGCCCCCGCTCTTGCCTATATAACAGCTGTCACGGCGATAAGACAGCAGTCGGCGGGAGCCCTTCCATGGAGGCAAAGTATTTTTGGGGTTATTTTCTATTTTTCGGGTCCATCGGGCAGCGTGATTGATGATGGATGTATATCGCAGGACACTTTTTTTTATTTTTTATCTTTTTTAATAAAGGAATTGTCAAACACTGACTTTTGTGGTTTTTACGTTTTGACACTTTTTTTGGTGAATAAGTAGGGGTAATAATGTACCCGATACCCAGTCACATGAGGAGAGGGCGGGATCTGTTAAAGGGGGCTTCCAGATTCCGATAAGCCCCCTGCCCGCAGACCCCCACAACCACCGGGCCAGGGTTGTGAGGATGAGGACCGCAAAGCACCCTCCCCATATTGAGGGCATGTGGCCTGGTATGGTTTGGGGGGGGGGGGGTTGGGGCGAGCGAGCGCCTGTCCTCCAGGCTGCATGCTCGGATAAGTCTGGTATGGATTTTGGGAGGGACCCCACGCTGTTTTTTTTAAAAATTTTGCTGTGGAGTTCCCCTTAAAATCCATACCAGACCCTTAGGGCCTGGTATGGACTGGAGGGGGAACCCACAGCAATTTGTTCCTTGATATTTATCTATATTGCTGGGATCCAGCAATACATTACAGCCGTGCGCAAGTTTAAATTTTTTTCCTTTAGAAATGTCATTTTGCTGCAGCACTGTAAAACACATCACAGAGATGCTCCACTTTACAGGCAGATTAAGGGGACCCCCCCAGGCAATATTTCATTTTTATTGTTTCACTTTAAGCATTATTAAAATCACTGCTCCTGAAAAAAATGGTCGTTTTAAAAACTTTTTTTTGCCTTCATACATGTCACCTGAGTCAGTACACAGCTCCCCATGTTCGCAAAAATTTTTTTGCCTGTTCGTATGTTCTGGTGCGAACCAAATGGGGGGGGGTATTCGGCCCAACCCTATAAATAAGTAATAATTTTCTCCCTACAAATACTTTCATTCCTCCCCTTGTGTCCCCAGTGCAGTTCTCCCTTCCCTCTGGTGGGTTGCAGCTTTCCTCAAACACACAGACCTCAGACCTCTGGGATGCCCTTCTTCCAATGCTCCTTCTCATGTTGACATGTCAGGGCTGAGAAGGAGCCAGGGGAGAAGCCGATTTCTATACCTGCCTGTGCGGCAGCTGGCGGGAGAGATACTGCTGCTGAATGGGACCGGGATCGTGGCTCGGAGACGCCACTGGATGTGAGCTCAGAACTATACAGCATGGTGTAACAGTCCACTGCACCGTGCAGCCTGGCATTTTAGGGCATTGCAATAAAGTTTTGACAAAAAAAAAAGTGCAATCTACACCAGTGCCTTTACATCACATGCCATCTGCTCTGTAGTGGAGCACGCTCCTGGTTGTGAACCTTAATAGTCTGTAAGACTGTACAACAGCCAAAAGTGATCACTGTCTTAAAATCAACCACCAACTAATATGAGATTTTAAAAAAGCCCCTAATTTAAAGAATCCAAAACAAGAAGGCAACAAAGGGGGTATTTGCCCAAGAGCAACCAACCAAGCTTGTTACTGACACAGATAGTAATTCTAGCAAGGATTTCTGGGTTCTGAGGGGGGGGGGGGGACACACACCGGATAATGTTCCCCTACGCTGCATTTTACAGAGGTAAAGCACAGTTTAACTGATCCCAATCTTTCCCTATGTAATCAGTGGTCTTGCCCTATACTCCTACAGAAGCTCATATGCAGTTACACTATGGCTGCTTTTCAACCCCCCCCCCCCCCCTATTCCCAATGAGTACAAACACCCACACACTTTTACAATAAGGGGCTAAATTATCAAGCTGATTCCCCATTATTGGTTGCTGTGATGTTACTGCCAGGGCTAAAGACCGCTCAAAGCATGAGAGGCGGGCAGCAACATTTGCCCAGAATTAGCCCTATTTGAGAAGAATACAGAAATTTGCCATGAATTTATGTTCAGGCTAATCTGAGTCTCTTACCTAGACGGTTTGGAATGACATGGCCAGGGAATGCTTTCTGTGCTTCTGAGAGCCATCATAATCCTTGTAGGATTTTGCCTGTACTAGACAATAAAGACTCCTGATTGGCTTTAAACTGGTCACACGTCGCTCAATGTTTTAGTTAATAACAAAGCATTTATTACACAAGAAGCTTTTTTACAAATGGTAGTATACAGTATCTCACAAAAGTGAGTACACCCCTCACATTTTTGTAAATATTTATTATATCTTTTCATGTGACAACACTTAAGAAATGACACTTTGCTACAATGTAAAGTAGTGAGTGTACAGCTTGTAGAACAGTGTCAATTTGCTGTCCCCTCAAAGTAACTCAACATACAGCCATTAATGTCTAAACCGCTGGCAACAAAAGTGAGTACACCCCTAAGTGAAAATGTCCAAAGTGTCAATATTTTGTGTGGCCACCATTATTTTCCAGCACTGCCTTAACCTTCTTGGGCATGGAGTTCACCAGAGCTTCACATGTTGCCACTGGAGTCCTCTTCCACTCCTCCATGATGACATCACAAAGCTGGTGGATGTTACAGACCTTGCGCTCCTCCACCTTTCATTTGAGGATGCCCCACAAATGCTCAATAGGGTTTAGGTCTGGAGACATGCTGGGCCAGTCCATCACTTTTACCCACAGCTTCTTTAGCAAGGCAATGGTTGTCTTGGAGGTGTGTTTGGGGTCGTTATCATATTGGAATACCGCCCTGCGGCCCAGTCTCTGAAGGGAGGGGATCATGCTCTGCTTCAGTATGTCACAGTACATGTTGACATTCATGGTTCTCTCAATGAACTGTAGCTCCCCAGTTCCGGCTGCACTCATGCAGCCCCAGACTATGACACTCTCACCACCATGCTTGACACTTGTCTTTGTACTCTTCACCTGGTTGCTGCCACACACGCTTGACACCATCTGAACCAAATAGGTTTATCTTGGTCTCATCAGACCACAGGACATGGTTCCAGTAATCCATATCCTTAGTCTGCTTGTCTTCAGCAAACTGTTAGCGGGCTTTCTTGTGCATCATCTTTAAAAGTGGCTTCCTTCTGGGACAACAGCCATGCAGACCAATTTGATGCAGTGTGCGGCATATGGTCTGAGCACTGACAGGCTGACCCCCCACCCCTTAAACCTCTGCAGCAATGCTGGCAGCACTCATACGTCTATTTCGCAGAGATAACCTCTGAATATGATACTGAGCACGTGCACTCTAATCTCCTTTGGTCAACCATGGCGAGGCTTGTTCTGAGTGGAACATGTCCTGTTAAACCGCTGTATGGTCTTGGCCACTGTGCTGCAGCTCAGTTTAAGGGTCTTGGCAATCTTCTTATAGCCTAGGCCATCTTTATGTAGAGCAACAATTCTTTTTTTTTCAGATCCTTAGAGAGTTCTTTTCCATGAGGTGCCATGTTGAACTTCCAGTGACCAGTATGAGAGAGTGAGAGCGATAACACCTAATTTAACACACCTGCTCCCCATTCACACCTGAGACCTTGTAATACTAACGAGTTACATGACCCCGGGGAGGAAAAATGGCTAATTGGGCCCAATTTGGACATTTTCACTTAGGGGTGTACTCACTTTTGTTGCCAGCAGTTTAGACATTAATGACTGTGTGTTGAGTTATTTTGAGGGGGCAGCAAATTGACACTGTTATACAAGCTGTACACTCACTACTTTACATTGTAGCAAAGTGTCATTTCTTCAGTGTTGTCACATGAAAAGATATAATAAAAAATTTACAAAAATGTGAGGGGTGTACTCACTTTTGTGAGATACTGTATTTACCAGGAACTGTCATTTAGGCCACACCACAATGGCATATTTATTTCAATTTGTCATGATGGTGATCTGTATTGACTGAGATATGATTTTCCTTCTTATATTTCAGTATTGCATTGGAGGAGGTGGCTTCTTTCCAGAGGGGAGTCCTAAGCAGTGTGGAGACTTTGTATCAATGGACTGGAACGGTGTTGGGACACATATTGGTTCCAGTGCCAGCAAGGAATTAACAGAAGCCTCCGTACTGCTCTTCTACCGCTGAGACTCCCTATTTCCAGCATCAGTACAACTGTTTTCTAAATGCATATTCCTTTTTGTTTCCTGCTTTCACTGTAATCACAACTATAATGTTTTGAAGTCATTGCATAATGCCAAATCTTTAAAATTATTTCTACGGTGCTAGATGATCAGGAATTGTATGGGGGGGGGGCTTATGCAGAGAAGGAGAGGCCCTGTGGCATGATCATTACTGATTAAACCTTATTAATTTAGTGCTTTGATTTAAAACTGAAAATTCAGATTCACCTTTGTAAAAAATAAAAATAAATCTCTTTGCAAGTAGAAAAATGTGCATTTTTAAAAAAAATAGAAACCTCTAAAGCATTGCACTCGTGATCAGCAGATCGTGGGTGTAATGCAGGACTCCTGCAGACTGTCAGTGTAAGCTGTCTGCTCGTGTCTCATACAATTACCCACTGACAGGAAGCATCAGTGAACTACCTAGAGTGCTCAACAGCGCCTTGGTAGTTCATTCAGAACTTTAAGCCAACAGATGCAAAGGATGTCGGTACTTGTAGTTCTCGCATTCACAGAGCTCTGTGAATGAATGATGTGGCCGGGTGGGTGGAGGCACTTTTTTAAATTTCTGACAGCGAGTGCAGAGAGAAGATCCTCTGCTCGATCTCACAATCGGGGAAGGGGGGGGGGGTTGTTGCATGTGACATGTTACAAAAGGTGAACTTATCATTTTAAAAAGTCTGATCATTATTTTATTTTTTTAAAGTGTATGTAAAGGCATTTTGTTTTAGATAACGAAGACAAGGGTTAAACTCCCTGTCAGGTGTATATTCCCATCTGTGTCCCCACTGGGGAGCTTTACACCCTATTTTTGCTGGTGCAACCATCTAGAAGGTCTCTTCAAATATTTTTTTCTCTTCCCCAGCCCACACTGGCATAAACCCCTCGGGCTCGGTTCACACTAGGGGCGGCACGACTTGCAGGTCGCCTCACCGAGGCAACCTGCACATGACTGCCAGGGCGACTTGCAAAACGACTTCTGTATAGAAGTCTATGCAAGTCGCCCCAAGTCGCCCCCAAAGTAGTACAGGAACCTTTTTCTAAGTCGGAGCGACTTGAGTCGCTCCGATTAGAACGGTTCCATTGTACAGAATGGGAGGCGACTTGTCAGGCGACTAGGTCGCCTGACAAGTCGCCCCCGTGTGAACCGGCACTTAGTGATCTGCCAGAGCATAAATAGTCATACACCAAAACATTGTATCTTCTTACTCCAAAACCCAAGGCCCTACATTCACTATATCTGGTCACAGTACACAGAACATGGAAATGCAATTATACTAGTAAATATAAACTGCAACAGTGAGGGAAAAAGTATTTGATCCCCTGCTGATTTTGTAAGTTTGCTCACTGACAAAGAAATGATCAGTCTATAATTTTAATGGTAGGTTTATTTTAACAGTGAGAGACAGAATAACAACAAACATATCCAGAAAAATGCATTATAAAAAAGTTATAAATTGATTTTCATTTTAATGAGTGAAATAAGTATTTGACCCCTTCACAAAACATGACTTAGTACTTGGTAGCAAAACCCTTGTTGGTAATCACAGAGGTCCGATGTTTCTTGTAGTTGTCCACCAGGTTTGCACACATCTCAGGAGAGATTTTGCCCCACTCCTCTTTGCAGATCCTCTCCAAGTCATTAAGGTTTCGAGGCTGATGCTTGGTAACTCACACCTTCAGCTCCCTCCACATATTTTCTATGGGATTAAGGTCTGGAGACTGGCTAGGCCACTCCAGGACCTTAACATGCTTCTTCTTGAGCCACTCCTTTGTTGCCTTAGCCGTGTGTTTTGGGTTATTGTCATGCTGGAAGACCCATCCACGACCCATTTTCAGTGCCCTGGCTGAGGGAAGGAGGTTCTCACCCAAGATTTGATCGTACATGGCCCCGTCCATCGTCCCTTTGTTGCGGTGAAGTTGTCTTGTCCCCTTAGCAGAAAAACACCCCCAAAGCATAATGTTCCCACCTCCATGTTTGTTGGTGGGGATGGTGTTCTTGGGGTCATAGGCAGCATTCCTCCTCCTCCAAACACGGTGAGTTGAATTGATGCCAAAGAGCTTGATTTTGGTCTCATCTAACCACAACACTTTCACCCATTTCTCCTCTGAATCATTCAGATGTTTATTAGCAAACTTCAGATGGGCCTGTACATGTGCTTTCTTGAGCAGGAGGACCTTGGGGGCACTGCAGGATTTCAGTCCTTCACTTCGTAGTGTGTTACCAATTGTTTTCTTGGTGACTATGGTGTCAGCTGCCTATGCTGTACCCGCCCCACCAGAGAGAGCCGCGCTGTATCCGCCCCACCAAAGGGGGGGAGAAAGACGGAGCCACTGTCAGGGTACAGACATGCTACACTACTGACTAGAGTCGGCCTGGGCAACCCAGAGTGAGCAAACATCCAGCGAGAGGGATCATTATTGCAGTTTTGCTGGGTCTGGTAAGAGGTCCTGTTGGCCATTATCCATTACTGTTCCCAGGGACTGAGCCATTAGGAAGTGCCTCCCCTAAGGCCACAGCAGAGGACCAATCAGAAGCCACTGGGGGGCATCATGGGAAATGTAGTCCCTCAAGATTGGGGGTACAGCATGGCTCTCTGGTGGTGCAAGTACAGCATGGCTCTCTGGTGGTGCGGGTACAACGTGTCTCTCTAGTGGTGCGGGTACAATGTGGCTCTCTCTCTGGTGGTGCAGGTACAGCGTGGCTCTCTCTCTGGTGGTGCGGGTACAGCCTGGCTCTCTGGGGGTACGGGTACAGCCTGGCTCTCTGGTGGTATGGGTACAGTCTGGCTCTCTGGTGGTACGGGTACAGCCCGGCTCTCTAGTGGTACGGGTACAGCCTGGCTCTCTGGTGGTGCAGGTACAGAGTGGCTCTCTCTCTCTGGTGATGCAGGTACAGCGTGGCTCTCTGGTGGCGCATGTACAGAGTGGCTCTCTCTCTGGTGGTGCAGTTATAGCGTGGCTCTCTGGTGGTGCGGGTACAGTGTGGCTTTCTGGTGGTGTGGGTACAGCTTGGCTCTCTGGTGGTGTGGGTGCAGTGTGGCTCTCTAGTGGTGTGGGTACAGCTTGGCTCTCTGGTGGTGCGGGTACAGTGTGGCTTTCTGGTGGTGTGGGTACAGCTTGGCTCTCTGGTGGTGTGGGTGCAGCGTGGCTCTCTGGTGGAGGGGGGAAACAGCGGTCAGGAAGCTGGGCAGTGTCGCAGCGAACCCAATTAGAGCCGCTCTCTCTTCTCCCTTCGGCTTAAGGGAGAAAGGGGAGGGGGTGAGCGGGGGAGATACACAGACAGCCCACAGCTCACCTGTCACAGTGCTGCTGCGAGTTCTCGTTTTACCAAGGGGAGGGAGGAGGAGGAGGAGGGGGGGCTTGATGGCACCCACTAAAACTGCTTCATGATGTCACCCCCCACTGCGCACCCACGACGCCACTTCTCTCTACAGCTGTACTCCCCTGATGGTGGCCCTGCATGCGGGAGGAGGGCGCGGGTGCTTTTTTCGTGCTCTTTTGCCATCCCCCGCAAAGTGCCGCCCTAGGCCTGGGCCTTGTCGGCCTAGGCCAAAACACAGCACTGCTTTTACCTACAAAATATGCTTTGATTGCTGTGCCACAGGCTGGAGTCTCTGGATACATATAAAGCTCAATACAATCATTTAGAAAATTATTTCCAATACAGCTGGTTTTGTATACACTGAAAATAGACAGAGAACTTAAAATAGAGGATTATGAAGGACCTGAGGAACCTGGGATGGAGCCAGAGAATAAGTACTGCAGTATGAACCAACCCTTAGGGAGAGAGAGATGGAAAGTTCCCTATGATACATGAAGGAAAGGAAGGGGGATCACTATGGTACATGGAAGAAAGAAAGGAGGGATCACTATGGTACATGGAAGGCAGAAAGGATCACTATGGTACATGGAAGAAAGGAAGGATCACTATGGCACATGGAAGACAGGAAGGAAGGACTACTATGGCACATGGAAGGAAGGAAAATCACTATGGCACATGGAAGGCAGGAAGGACTACTATGGCACATGGAAGGCAGGAGAGAAGGATCACTATGGCACATGGAAGGCAAGAAGGATCACTATGGTATATAGAAGGCCGGAGGTATCACTATGGCACATGGAAGGCAAGAAGTATTACTATGGCACATGGAAGGCAGGAAGGAAGGACCACTATGGCACATGGAAGGCAGGAAGGAAGGACCACTATGGCACATGGAAGGCAGGATCACCATGGTACAATGAAGGCAGGATCACCATGGTACATGGAAGGCAGGAAGGATCACCATGGCACACGGAAGGCGGGAATGATCACTATGACACCTGGAAGGCAGGAAGGATCACCATGGTACATGGAAAGCAGGATGGATCACTATGGCACATGGAAGGCAGGAAGGATCACTGTGGCACATGGAATGCAGGAAGGATCACCATGGTACATGGAAGGCTTGAAGGATCACTATGACACCTGGAAGGCAGGAAGGATTACTATGGTACATGGAAAACAGAAAGGATAACTACAGCACATGGAAGTCAGGAAGGAACACTATGGCAAATGGAAGGCAGGAAGGCAGGACCACTATGGCACATGGAAGGCAGGAAGGAAGGATCACTATGGTACATGGAAGGCAGGACGGATCACTGTGGCACATGGAAGGCAGGAAGGATCACTATGGCACACGGAAGGCAGGAAGGATCACTATGACACCTGGAAGGCAGGAAGGATCACTATGGCACATGGAAGGCAGGAAAGATCACTATGTAAATGGAAAGCAGTAAGGATAACTATAGCACATGGAAGGCAGGAAGGATCACTATGGCACATGGAAGGCAGGAAGGAAGGACCACTATGGCACATGGAAGCCAGGAAGGATCACCATGGTACATGGAAGGCAGGAAGGATCACTCTGGTACATGGAAGACAGGAAGGAAGGACCACTATGGCACATGGAAGGCAGGAAGGATCACTATGGTACATGGAAGGCAGGAAGGATCACAATGGTACATTGAAGGCAGGAAGGATCACTATGGTACATGGAAGGCAGGAAGGAAGGATCACTATGGCACCTGGAAGGCAGGAAGGATCACTATGGTACATGGAAGAAAGGAAGGATCACTATGGCACATGGAAGGCAGGAAGGATCACTATGCCACATGGAAGACAGGAAGGAAGGACCACTATGGCACATGAAAGGAAGGAAGGAAAATCACTATGGCACATGGAAGGCAGGAAGGACCACTATGGCACGTGGAAGGCAGGAGAGAAGGATCACTATGGCACATGGGAGGCAGGAAGGATCACTATGGAACACAGAAGGCAAGAAGAATCACTATAACACCTTGAAGACAGGAAGGATCACTATGGCACATGGAAGGCAAGAAGGATCACTATGGTATATAGAAGGCCGGAAGTATCACTATGGCACATGGAAGGCAAGAAGTATTACTATGGCACATGGAAGGAAGGAAGGAAAAATCACTATGGCACATGGAAGGCAGGAAGGAAGGACCACTATGGCACATGGAAGGCAGGATCACCATGGTACATGGAAGGCAGGATCACCATGGTACATGGAAGGCAGGATGGATCACTATGACACCTGGAAGGCAGGAAGGATCACTATGGCACATGGAAGGCAGGAAGGATTACTATGGTACATGGAAAGCAGTAAAGATAACTATAGCACATGGAAGGCAGGAAGGAACACTATGGCACATGGAAGGCAGGAAGGAAGGACCACTATGGCACATGGAAGGCAGGAAGGATCACCATGGTACATGGAAGGCAGGAAGGAAGGATCACTATGGTACATGGAAGGCAGGAAGGATCACTGTGGCACATGGAAGGCAGGAAGGATCACTATGGCATACGGAAGGCAGGAAGGATCACTATGACACCTGGAAGGCAGGAAGGATCACTATGGCACATGGAAGGCAGGAAGGATCACTATGGTACATGGAAAGCAGTAAGGATAACTATAGCACATGGAAGGCAGGAAGGATCACTATGGCACATGGAAGGCAGGAAGGAAGGACCACTATGGCACATGGAAGCCAGGAAGGATCACCATGGTACATGGAAGGCAGGAAGGATCACTCTGGTACATGGAAGATGGGAAGGACCACTATGGCACATGGAAGGCAGGAAGGATCACTATGGTACATGGAAGGCAGGAAGGATCACTATGGTACATGGAAGGCAGGAAGGATCACTATGGTACATGGAAGGAAGGATCACTTCGGTACATGGAAGGCAGAAAGGATCACTATGGTACATGGAAGGCAGAAAAGGAAGGATCACTATGGTACATGGAAGGCAGGAAGCAGGGATAACTATGGCACATGGAAGGCAGGAAGAAAGGACCACCATGGCACATGGAGCTTTCTGGCAAAAAAAAAAAAAAAAAAAGAAAATGCAAAACTCTCCTAAACTCATCGAAACTATGTACAAAAAGCACTCTACATGAGCGTTTTTTCCTGCCAAGAGAACTGGCATTTTTTTCAGCCCAGTGTGCATGAAGCCTAAAGGCCCATACACACGATAGGACTTTTTGACAACAAACATGCAAATTACCTGTTTTAAGGCAACATCCTACTGTGTGTATGCTCCATCGGACAAACTTTTTCGGTTTTCATCGGACAAATGTTGGCTGTGCAAACAGACAAACTTTCCAGCAACAAAAGTCCTATGGTGCAAAATCCTATTGTGTTTACACAAGTCCATAGGACTTTAGTCCAAAGTACAGACACGCATGCTAAAGATCAGACAACAATACAGAAGTTGACCAAAGGGTGGCGGTAAAGAGCTGAAAAACCACGTGATTTGGTGAAAGTTGGCTGAAAAAGTCCTGCCGTGTGTATGCTTAATTAGTTTACGGCCGACGCCCTTTGTACAAAAATCCACAGGAAAGTTTGTACAAAGTCCTATTATGTGTATGGGCCTTTAGACTGCAGGACTCCTGACGCTTTGTCTGGACAGTGCTGATTGGCCCTGTGCTGATCACATGCACTGTCCCAAACTTCTCTAGCAATACACACCAAACTGTGCATGTGCAGCCTGTCCCCTATAGGGTGCGCACGTGTCCCGGATTGCCCGGGATTGTCCCTTGATTCAAGTTTGTTTCCCGTGTCCCGGGCACCTTCATTCCGGGACAATACAGTGTCCTGGAATGAAATAAGCACACACATCCACCCTGATAAACATTGCCGAACTGGTTTCTAGGGCCGCCCCGACTTGCGTCTAGCAACCAGTGACGTCGGCTGAGCGTGGCCTTACCCAGAGCTGCCCTGCACAGCACTTCGAGTCCACCCACCTCCTCTCCTTCTCCGCCTCTAGCCGCACCGCAGCAGCAGAGAGCAGCCAGACTCAGAGCCCAGGCCTGCCAGAGAGCGTCTTCTGTAGCTCCTCCTCCTGAGTCCTGACTCCAGTCCAGCGGCATTCTGCAGTGCTGGTAAGCCAGGATCCACGGCAGCCAGTGCCCAGTGTCATTCCTGGGGCTTACTCCCTTCTGCTCGGGCGGCAGGGGTTGGGTCCATCAGTACTGGCAGAGTGGCAGTGCAGAATCCCTGATCCCCGGCTAGCAAAACAGTTGCAGAGGTTTCTTGGCTGACATGAGTGAAGGAGGACGCGGTGTCAGGATTCCTGTCCCAGCACTTTGGTTGATGTGTCATCTGTAGACCGGACTTCCCCCCCCCCACCTCCCTGCACTCCACCAGAAAGACGGAAGACACCTGCTGCTGGAGGTGATGCCGACAACAAGAAGCCACAGTAATCCACAGTTAACATAGAAACATACACCACAAGCTGGAACAAGTGAATGTTGGACCGTAGTAGGGTGAAGGTGAGCAGGACAGAACTAGGATGACTGGCAGGTAGGCAGCGTGCTCTGCTCCTCTTAACACTGACATGATGATAACAGTCTGGTCTGCATGGCATGCATCTATGGCACCCATCACTCCTCAGGGCTCTCTGCAGGGGGCACTCTGGAGGTACTAACTTAGTGCTACCAGAGTGCCTCTTTACATCCTCCTCCAGAGTGACCCCTTAGTTCCGTCTCCAGAGTGACCCCCATTAGTTCCTCCTCCAGCATAACCCCTTAGTACCTCCAGAGTGCCCCTTACATCCTCCTCCAGAGTGACCCCTTAGTACCTCCAGAGTGACCCCTTAGTACCTCCAGAGTGACCCTTTATATCCTCCAGTGTGCCCCTTTACATCCTTCAGGGTGCCCCTTTAGTACAGTAATACTAAGGAGGCACTCTGGAGGAGGATGTAAGGAGGCACTCTGGAGGAGGATGTATGGAGGCACTCTGGAGGAGGATGTAAGGAGGCACTCTGGAGGAGGATGTAATGATGCACTCCGAAGGAGGGTGTAAGGTGGCACTCTGGAGGAGGCTGTAAGGTGGCACTCTGGAGGAGAATGTAAGGAGGCACTCTGGAGGAGGATGTAAGGTGGCACGCTGAAGGAGGATGTAAGGAGGCACTCTGAAGGAGGATGTAAGGTGGCACTCTGGAGGAGGATATAAGGTGGCACTCTGGAGAATGTAAGGAGGCACTCTGAAGGAGGATGTAAGGTGGCACTCTGGAGGAGAATGTAAGGTGGCACTCTGAAGGAGGATGTAAGGTGGCACTCTGGAGGAGAATGTAAGGAGGCACTCTGAAGGAGAATGTAAGGAGGCACTCTGAAGGAGGATGTAAGGTGGCACTCTGGAGGAGAATGTAAGGAGGCACTCTGAAGGAGGATGTAAAGCGGCACTCTGGAGGAGAATGTAAGGAGGCACTCTGGAGGAGAATGTAAGGAGGCACTCTGAAGGAGGATGTAAGGTGGCACTCTGGAGGAGAATGTAAGGAGGCAGTCTGAAGGAGGATGTAAGGTGGCATTCTGGAGGAGAATGTAAGGAGGCAGTCTGAAGGAGAATGTAAGGAGGCAGTCTGAAGGAGAATGTAAGGAGGCACTCTGAAGGAGGATGTAAGGTGGCACTCTGGAGGAGAATGTAAGGAGGCACTCTGAAGGAGGATGTAAGGTGGCACTCTGGAGGAGAATGTAAGGAGGCACTCTGAAGGAGGATGTAAGGTGGCACTCTGGAGGAGAATGTAAGGAGGCACTCTGAAGGAGAATGTAAGGAGGCACTCTGAAGGAGGATGTAAGGTGGCACTCTGGAGGAGAATGTAAGGAGGCACTCTGAAGGAGAATGTAAGGTGGCACTCTGGAGGAGAATGTAAGGTGGCACTCTGGAGGAGAATGTAAGGAAGCACTCTGAAGGAGGATGTAAGGTGGCTCTCAGGTGGCTGTAAGGGGGCACTCTCAGGATCTACTGAGTTAGTACCGCCAGAGCACCCCCTTAGATCCTCCAGAGTGCCTCCTTAGTACCACTCTGGAAGATGCAAGGGGGCACGCTGGAGTTACAGATGTAAGGGGGCACTCTGGAGTTACAGATGTAAGGGGCAATGATGTAGGGGGGCATGCTGGAGGATGTAAGGTGGGACTCTGGAGACAGGTATGTAAGGGGACTCTGAATTATAGAGGGAATGCTGTGGACTTTGATGTAAGGGAGGACTCTGATGGGAATGTAGCACTCATCCTGACTGCTGCATTCCATATGTTGTTACATATTTCTGACCCTGCACTCTATACTATGTATGTTCTATATTATGTTGTACATAGACCTGACCAAGGTGTTCATTGTCTCAACAGTTGCTTTATCAATGAAAAAAATTAATTGGGGGTTGGCAACACTTGACAGGAGGGAAGGGCTCCGGGTTGGGGGCAGGGAATGTCAGGGGGGCCCTTCATGGTTTCTTGCACTGGGGCCCTGAAGGTTCAAGTTACGCCACTGCTGCAGCGCATTGCCACCGTTTGCCAGTAGCCCGACTTCTTCTTTCCTCCTGAGCCTCCTCCCACCTACGGGGGCCGCGACCGTCACCCGAGCCGCCCGAGTGCCTGAGGTTTGTACTCACTATTCTATGAGAACATGCTTGCTTGCAATGCAATAATGTATTGCTTTTAACAATGTTCCTTCTAGATACTGTATGTTCGTAACAATAAAATTTCCTTTTTCTTTTTTTTTGTTACATATGTATTTCTGTGTGGCACCTTTAAAGTCTGGATATCTATTCCAAATCAAGTTCTATTGAGCTGAAAACCACTGTTTGCTTTTTTCCCCCAAATATTGGCAAAAAAAATATCAAAACCATTTTTTTTTGGGCGGGTGCGGGGGAGGGGGGGGGTGTCCCTGAATGGCAGTTTGGGAATATGGTCACCCTAGTCCCCTAGCCTTTGAACTATCCGGAGATGAGTTGGGGGCAGTGGAAGAAGAGGAGGTTTAGAGGTGACAGGATCAAACAGCCTTTTTACACAATGCACAGGATTAACCCCTTAGGTTTCACAGTGAGTATAACAAGCATGCTTTACTGCATATACAGACTGATTTTACTGTTGTTGGTTTAGTAACACTTTAACTACTGGAGATCACTCCCCAGTGACAGACAGAAGCAAATAATATCCTAAGGCTTGGAGGAAACCAAACAAACCCAGATAATAACAAAGCTTAAGCTTACTACAGCCTAGCTGCAAACATTCAATTTGGTTAGGGACACTCCAGCTTAAAGAGGAACTGCAGTCTGCTCACATAATTTGTAATAAAAACATTTTTGCCATTCTGAAGCTTCCCTCCAGCCACTTTGCATATTATTTCATATATACTGTGATTCTGTACTTGCCAAATATGCTGCAGAAATCTCTTTCCACTGAGTCTGGCTGCAGTCATTATAACTGTGGGCAGCTGAAGCTGCTTCCTGTTCACTTCCTGGATTTACACAGAGGCACACCTCCAGCTTTGCAGCCCTGTAGCTCTCATTGGCCATCTTTTGACTCATCCCCCCTCCCTTCCTGGCAAACTCTCACAAGAGTGAGAGCCGTGCATGATGTCATAAGCCTAGGCTTTTTACCAGACAAGCAACAGGAAGTGGGCTGTATAAGGTATTTACTGGCAGAAAAAAAAATGTTTTACTATCCAAAGTTAAAACGACAAGGGCAGAAGATTTAATAGATGGAAAATTTAAAAAATGACTGAAGTCCCACTTTAAGCCACAGTTCCTACAATGGCAATTCTGTTTATATTGGGAAGATTTCTTCTCACTCCAGGACAGGAAGTAAAGGAAAGTCTCCCCAGAAAAGTACAGGCATCAAAAAATAACCTGGTAGCCTGTCATCTGGGGAGTGTTTGCCACTATCTGTAAACTCCAATTGTGAGTTACTGATCTAGTATACTGCTGATTATAACTGACATAAAGGCAAAATCACTTTCACTCTTGTGTCTGCTGTGTGATTTCTGGTAAGGGAGCACCAATAGTTCAGCTCATTCTCTAGTGAATAATAATCTTCTGATGAGCATGACAGTAAGAAAGAACTTACAAGAGTAGGAAAGTCAGCTTGCAAGAGCATACAACCCTTTTCTAATCCATGCCATCTATTAAATGTGAAAAGTAAGCTTGCAGAAACTGAATAGCTTTGATCCATATAACGTTTACGGTAATTCCCATAGTAAAGGTTTTATAAAACCACACAGATCTGTGAGCTTCATCTGTTTAGGATGAACTGTCTAAGAATATACAGTTAGGTCCATATATATTTGGACACAGAAAAAAACACAGAAGAGTAACCCAGCACCAGTGGTAGGTCACCCAGAGAGTTTAAAACAAAACATGTAAAATAGATGTGTTAACTGTGCCATCCATTAAAAAAATGTTAATGTATATATAACATAATGCATATATGTGCGTTTCGCGCAAGAGCGCTTTGTCATAGTCCTATAGGACTATGACAAAGCGCTCATGCGCGAAACGCGTCGTCAAGGCAACCTCTCTCCCCTCTCTCCCCTCTCCACATGGCAGAGGCCTCAGCTTGAGCCCTTCACTGCGAGTTTTTCATCCATCCATATTTTCATCCACCTTCCCTGTGTAGCCGCCCCTTCAACCAGCAAGTGTTTTCTTCAACTTTACCATCTCCACTACCCCATCCGGGTTTGGCATCTTGTGACCAGTTGATTTTTGTTTTTCATCCTTTTATTTATTTTTTATTATTTCATTCATCATTGATTTTATCATCCATTTTACATTCAATCCTTCACTTGGCTACCTTCTCAGGCTGGTCAGGCTGATGTGAGCTCCATCAGCCTGCCGCCATAATTCCCCCTTCAGACGGCCCCCCAGTGGCAGTTCTGACCTCAGCGCAGTGTCACCATGTCTCACTGATGAGACTTCACCTCTGTGGAGACACTTCCCAGCTGATCAGCGGTTTGTTCCACTTCTTCTGACGCTCCAGCGGCTCCCCAGTGCTGACGTCATCTCTCACTGACACGCAGCTCCGGCCAAACTGTTCTCCGCACGGCGGAGCTTCACATCTCTACACCGCGGCCATCTCACATCCATCCCAGCCTGTGAATCCACCTACATGGCGTCAACCTCTACACCGTATGAGGCAGCTCTGAGTTCATCTACCTGGCTGTGAGTTCTCTTGTCATACACCCATCACCTTGCCCATTGTCACCTGCTTTGAGCCAAAGTGTTTGCTTTCATACTTTACTCAGTGGTCTCTGCATACCTTCTTTGGATGGATCTTCTGTGTTAGCCTCCTGCTGTTCTATGCTTCTGTCCCCTCATTGATCTTAAATTGATCACTAATTACATTATCAAGAGGCTGTGGTTTTTAACATTTTTTTATTGTGTGGTTTTTTTACTACAATGCGTTTGCTTTTATAACAGAGCCTCTGAACCTGGTCTTTTTGCAGTTAACATTT
This sequence comes from Aquarana catesbeiana, assembly GCF_042186555.1. Classification (NCBI taxonomy): domain Eukaryota; kingdom Metazoa; phylum Chordata; class Amphibia; order Anura; family Ranidae; genus Aquarana; species Aquarana catesbeiana. The sequence goes on from NC_133329.1 coordinate 334,342,577, forward strand.
TTATTTTAGACCATTGTTTATTATTGGCTCAATACTAGTTTATTAAAACAACCAAAAACTTTTATGCTTGTCGCATTTTGCTTCTCAACAATAGCCTGAGCGCTGGACAATTTATATGTCTTTTCCTATATTTGGACACAGGCACAATTTTAGTTTTTTCAGGTATTTACCAAAACATATTCAAGTTGTAGTTATATAATGGATATGGGCTGAAAGTGCACACTCTCAGGTTTAATTTGAGGGTATGCATATCCAAATCGGAGGAAAGGTTTAGGAATTACAGCTCTTAAAGGGATTGTAAACCCTTGTGTTTTTTCACCTTAATGCATCCTATGCATTAAGGTGAAAAAACTTCTGACACTGACCGGCCCCCCCAGCCCCCCCTTTTTACTTACCTGAGCCCGTTCGTTCCCTCGGCGGAGACGCGTTCACCCTCTCTGCCCAGGGTTCTCAGCTCTTGATTGGATAGATTAATAGCAGGGCAGCCATTGGCTCCCGCTGCTGTCAATCAAATCCAATGATGCGGGCACCGGGGGGCGGGGCCGAGTCCGGCATTCTGTGTCTATGCACGCAAATGCTGGACTCAGGAGCCCGCAAGGTAACTGCCAGGGAGAGCGCTGGGGGACTTCAAAAGATGAGGTTCGGGGCCACACTGAGCAAAACTAACTGCACAGTGGAGGTAAGTTTGATATGTTTGTTTTTAAAAAAAAAAATCAAAGGTTTACAATCACTTTAAGAATAGCCATCCCCCCTTTTTCAAGGGACCAAAAGTAATTGGACAATTGAATCAAAAGCTGTTTCATGGCCAGGTATGGGCTACTCCATCATTATTTCTTCATCAATTAAGCAGGTAAAAAGTCTGGTGTTGATTCTAAGTGTGGTATTTGCATTTGGAATCTATTGCTGTGAACCTACATCATGCGATCAAGGGAGCTGTTCATGCAAGTGAAACAGGCCATTGTAAGGCTTCAAAAACTAAACAAATCCATCAGAGAGATAGCAGCAACATTAGGCATGGTCAAATTAACAGTTTGATACATTCTGAGGAACTGGTGAGCTCAGCAACATAAAAAGGCCTGGATGTCCACAGAAGACAACAGTGGTGAATGATCGCAGGATCTTCTCTATGGTAAAGAAAAACCTATTCACAACATCCAGACAAGTGAAGGACACACTCCAGGAGGTTGGCGTATCATTGTCCAAGTCTACAATCGAGAGAATCTCAAAAATGCCTACAAAGTCCTAAATTCCCCCTCCCTTCTTTCATCGTACAATCAAGAGAAGACTTCACGAGAGCAAATACAGAGGGTTCACCACAAGGTGCAAAACATTCATAAGCCTGAAGAATAGAAAAGCCAGATTAGACTTTGCCAAAAAACATCTAAAAAAGCTTGTTCTGGAAAAGCATTCATTGAACGGATGAAACTAAGATTAATCTGTACCAGAATGACGGGAAGAAAAAAGTGTGGAGAGGGCTTGGAAAGCTCATAATCCAAAGCACACAACGTCATCTGTAAAACATGGTGGAGGCAGTGTGATGGAATGGGCATGCATTGCTTTCAGTGGCACTGGGTCATTGATGTCTATTGATGATGTGACAGAAGACAGAAGGAGGCGGATGAATTCTGTACTGTTTAGAGATATACTGTCAGCTCAGATTCAGCCAAATGCAGCAAAGTTGATTGGACGGCGCTTCACAGTACAGATTGACAATGATCCAAAACACACTGCAAAAGCAACCCAGGAGCTTTTGAAGGAAAACTAGTGGAATATTCTGCAATGGCCGAGTCAATCACCCGATCTCAACCCAATTGAACATGCATTTCACTTGCTGAAGGCAAAACTAAAGGCAGAAAGACCCACAAACAAAGAACAACTGAAGACAGCTGCAGGTAGAGCCTGGCAAAGCATCAGAAAGGAGAAGACCTAGTCTTTGGTAATGGCCATGGGTTCCAGACTTCAGGCAGTCATTGCCAGTAAAGAATTCTCAACAGAATATTAAAAATGAACATTTTATTTATGATTTATATTCATTTGTCCAATTACATTTGAGCCCCTGAAAATAGGAGGACTGTATATAAAAATGGTTGCAGTTTCTAAAATTTGTACTTGATATTTATGTTCAACCCCTTAAATTAAAGCTGAAAGTCTGCACTTCAAATTTATTTGGATTGGTTCATTTTCATTTTATTCTGGTGGCATACAGAGCCAAAAGTATGAAAATTGTGCCTGTGTCCAAATATATATGGACCGAACTTTATTTACTGAACTGATAGGTACTTTTAGTACCAAGTCTAAAGCAACACATCTGTCATCCCATACCTCAAATAATATAAATGAGCATGTTTTCTGTCCATTTGACAGGACTACAAAAGTTGTACGATATAAAAAAAATAATTTATTAATACAGTGCACGTAGCTTATAATTTGGTGGGTAATCTGAGGGTATGAGCATCCGGCAGGGTGCCAGCGGATTATATTGTAAGTAATGTTTTAGCTTGTCATGCAGGAGTCAACCTTCTGGTCTAGGAATGGCTCCCACTACCTCCAGGTGCAGGGGGTAGCGATGGGGACCAAGTTTTCCCAATCATATGCCAACCTGTACCTGGGGGAGTGGGAGTGATGGCTTTTTGCATCTGAATCCATGTCGCGATACCTCCGCCAAGTTGACATGTGGCGGAGGTATATCGACAATATTTTCATCTTATGGTCTGGCCCCAGTAATTTGCTGAGGGAGTGTATCCAGGAGTTGAACAATAACACATTTATCTTACAATTTACTTTTTCTTATGACATTCAACAGATTTCGTTTCTGGATCTAACCATCTATAAGGGACCAAATACCTTACTGGCCACAAATTTATATCGCAAACCTACGGCTACTAATGCCATATTGCATGCTTCAAGCAGTCATCCCAAACATGTCATCCAGGGAATTCCAACAGGGCAATACTGCAGAATTCGCAGAAATTGTACCAAATCCAAAACTTTTGAACAAGAAGTATATAATCTACAACGCTTCTTAAGCAGGGGATATAGTAAAAAAATAGTGTCAAAAAAGCTTATCATAGGGCTAAAAATAGCCCACGTGATCTCTTACTCTTTCAGGGAGAAAAAAATGACATCTCAAAATAAGACCAGATTAATTACGAAGTTCAATGCACAATCTCAGATATTAAAATAATTTGTCGACCCTAAACCCAGTATTACATACAAACTATATCAATCTATCAAAGATGTGGTGACATCCAGTCACTACAGAAGTGGAGGCTCTAATGACCCCTGTGTCAAACTCCCTTTAGGCACTTTCCCATGTGGGAATTGTGGCTATTGTCAATTCATAGCAGATAGATCCTCCCAAACTTTACCAAATGGGAGAAAAATTTCTGCTCAACATTTTGTCTCATGCCAGACAGTGGGCATTGTATAAGTCTTTTACCTGGATAAAACCAAACACAGGTTCTGGGAAAGTATATGTGACCATGTCAGTTACACCAAGGGGGACAACGGAGAGCCCCGTGGCTCCCCACTTCGCCCAATGTCACGGATACATATCGACTTTGACTAGTGTGCTTTTGGCCTCTCAACATACTCTTATTGAAAACATCTGCTGTTTTATTATTCGAGGTGAAATTTATGTCCAGTCCGCTTGCTCTCTTCCTCTCCTTCTGGTTGTCCCCCCTATATGCAGACCTTGCCTTATCCCCCATGTATTTTTGGTTCCCCATATCCCTTTTCCCTACCACCACTTCCATTTCCTCCCTCTCTAAGGGTTATAGTGGATATCTGTGTAGTATTTGGTATTCTTGCTTCTTTTGTATAAATAAACGATTATGTGATTTTATATGGTTTTGTTATATTGATTTATTACCCTTTGGGCATTTAAAAATCTCCATTTCCCATACCCCCCCCCCCCCTTCTTGGGAGAGGCATTGGTTAATCCCTTTTTCCTACTGGTCTAAGAAGCCCATCCTCTCTTCATGTACTTACACTGACAAAAAAGGTGTTTTCTGTTTATCTTGCACTGTAATCCAACTTGGGTTATATAGTGTATAAATGAGATACATATCTCCATTACCCAATAGAGATTACTTTTTATTTAAAAATCGCTTCTTTCTAGATATGTAGATTAAAAAAAAAAAAAAACACGCATTTTTGGTTTACCTACACCATTCACTTCTTATATTCCAGCAGTAATTTCCCTTTGAAATTACTTGTTCTAGTTCTGCCTTGTAGTCTTCCCTCCTACTGCCACAGAAGAAGACATTTCACTTCTTCTGCTGTGTCCTCTATAACGTATTAGAACATCCAACAGAGAAAGTAAGATCCTCTTGTAATGGCTGAAGCAAGTGGGCAAAACTTGGCACTCAATTACAAGAGTTCTAATATTGGGAGTTCCAAGGAGATAATAAAAGGTGCAGAGTGATTCAGCTTGCCAATATCTACTGAGAGCAAATTTATGATTTTTGGGTTCATTCAGCTCATTCATTCATGAACTATAATTATTCAGCTGTTCTCCCCTTTTCCTGTGTAAAAATACCACAAAATATATTAGGGGGTGCTAAAAAGTTTGCTTACAAAATTTGGTAAGATTAGAAACTGTAGTTGTATTCATATTCAATTAGGAAAAGGGAAAAAGCCATATGTAGCGCACCCCACGTAGAAGCCGCTGGTGAAACGGGATCCCCCACCCTGCACAGCCAGGCACACAGAATTTCTTCAGTATCCCAGAGTCAGAAAACAGTCCAGCACTTTGTTTTTTGTGTTTTATTGAGGGAATAAAACTTGGATAGGGAGTAGGGAAACTATGGGATGCTCACTTGGCTTCAGAAATTCTTCATGGACAACTCTTCCTATATACAGCTATATACACTCCTCTGCTTCCTCCATCACACTTGCTTGCAGAACTTCAACTGACACACTGATGGTTAATCTGACAACAGGACTAGGATAAAAAAGCAAAAGCCCTTTACAGGCAGGGACTCCGGACCTCTTGGTTGAGTAGCAAAAGTCATACCCAGCTTCCATCCCTGTGGCTACTAATCCCAGCACCACCTCTTCAGGCACTGCCAGCCCGCCTGGCTGCAGCTGCCTCTCTCACTAGCCCTCCTGACTAGTTTTCCATAGTAATCCCAGACTGACACCACAGTCCTCCCAAACTGCTCACTCACCAGCCCACCTGGCTGACTCCGCAGAACTCCTGGATGTGGTGACCTGCTCCTGCTGTCCTCTCCTTGCTCCCGTGCCTCCAGGAAGGATATCCTCCGTGAGTTGTAGAGAATCCCTCCAACACCTGAGCCACAGGCCCGAGATCACCCCCCCCAGACTAGGGGACACCCTCAGGGGCCACTGACAGCCTCCTCCAGCACCCCTTCACCATCTTTCACCTGACTGCCCCTGCAGGCATGACTCCTCAGTACTTATGAGGTGGCCTGCCCTCTGTCAGCCCATTTTGCTGGGGATTGGCTGGGGCCCTCATGAATACTCCAAGTAGCTCCTCCCAGACTCCACCCTCTACTTCTGGAAGCTTCCTCAAGGTTCCAGCAAGAGGGGGAGACACCAGAGATGCTGCTTTATGAGTCTCCCTGAGTCACTCAGCCCTGACCCAGATTCAACCATGGCTTGGCTAGCAGCCAAGCCAAATTTTCCTACACTAACAACTACAGTGGGGGCGGAAAGTATTCAGACCCACTTAAATTTTTCACTCTTTGTTATATTGCAGCCATTTGCTAAAATCATTTAAGTTCATTTTTTTTCCTCATTAATGTACACACAGCACCCCATATTGACAGAAAAACACAGAATTGTTGACATTTTTGCAGATTTATTAAAAAAGAAAAACTGAAATATCACATGGTCCTAAGTATTCAGACCCTTTGCTCAGTATTTAGTAGAAGCACCCTTTTGATCTAATACAGCCATGAGTCTTTTTGGGAAAGATGCAACAAGTTTTTCACACTTGGATTTGGGGGATCCTTTGCCATTCCTCCTTGCAGATCCTCTACAGTTCTGTCAGGTTGGATGGTAAACATTGGTGGACAACCATTTTTAGGTCTCTTCAGAGATGCTCAATTGGGTTTAAGTCAAGGCTCTGGCTGGGCCATTCAAGAACAGTCACAGAGTTGTTGTGAAGCCACTCCTTCGTTATTTTAGCTGTGTGCTTAGGGTCATTTTCTTGTTGGAAGGTAAACCTTCGGCCCAGTCTGAGGTCCTGAGCACTCTGGAGAAGGTTTTCGTCCAGGATATCCCTGTACTTGATCGCATTCATCTTTCCCTCAATTGCAACCAGTCGTCCTGTCCCTGCAGCTGAAAAACACCCCCACAGCATGATGCTGCCACCACCATGCTTCACTGTTGGGACTGTATTGGACAGATGAGCAGTGCCTGGTTTTCTCCACACATGCGGCTTAGAATTAAGGCCAAAAAGTTCTATCTTGGTCTCATCAGACCAGAGAATCTTATTTCTCACCATCTTGGAGTCCTTCAGGTGTTTTTTAGCAAACTCCAAGCGGGCTTTCATGTGTCTTGCACTGAGGAGAGGCTTCCGTCGGGCCACTCTGCCATAAAGCCCTGACTGGTAGAGGGCTGCAGTGATGGTTGACTTTCTACATCTCTCCCCCATCTCCCGGCTGCATCTCTGGAGCTCAGCCACAGTGATCTTTGGGTTCTTCTTTACCTCTCTCATCAAGGCTCTTCTCCCCCGATAGCTCAGTTTGGCAGGACGGCCAGCTCTAGGAAGGGTTCTGGTCATCCCAAACGTCTTCCATTTAAGGATTATGGAGGCCACTGTGCTCTTAGGAACCTTAAGTGCAGCAGAAATTTTTTTGTAACCTTGGCCAGATCTGTGCCTTGCCACAATTCTGTCTCTGAGCTCTTCAGGCAGTTCCTTTTACCTCATGATTCTCATTTGCTCTGACATGCACTGTGAGCTGTAAGGTCTTATATAGACAGGTGTGTGGCTTTCCTAATCAAGTCCGATCAGTATAATCAAACACAGCTGGACTCAAATGAAGGTATAGGACCATCTCAAGGATGATCAGACGAAATGGACAGCACCTGAGTTAAATATATGAGTGTCACAGCAAAGGGTCTGTGTCACGAGAGAGAAGTCGCCTCCGTTCGCCGGGCTGTGGGGCGCATGCACAGTGGGCTGTTGTTGAGACGTGCACCCGTTTGCGGCCTGATGGTGCGGCGCGCACGGGTGCATGGCGGTCCACGTTTGCGCGCCGTCGCCCGTGCGGGTGCCCGGTAGCGCGTCACGCTGACGCGCTCACCGGGAGGCTACTTCAGACGACACCAGCACCCAGTCAGGTTGCTGGTTTGTCGTCAGCTGTACCCTGCTCTGTGTTTGTTCCTGGTTCCTGATTCTCTGATACTTGATCCCTGCTTGTTAAACAACCACTCTCCTTGTCTGCCGGATACCCTGACCTCTGCTTGTTAAACGACCACTCTCCTTGTCTGCCGGATACCCTGATCTCTGCCTGTTTAAACGACCACTCTCCTTGTCTGCCGGATACCCTGATCTCTGCCTGTTTATAAGACCACTCTCTCCGCTGGCCTGATACCCCCTGATCTCTGCTGTCCGAAGGACTTCCCTATTTGCCTGTTTAATACCCCTTGACCTCTGTTTCCTGTACTATTAGGTACACCGGTCCTGCACGGTTCCACCAGGAGGCTTCCCACAACCCAAGTGAACCTGAGCCTTCTTGCAGCAACTACCGGAGACCCGTGCCTCCGCGTGCTTTCGATCCCCTGTACCACCCTCGGGGGTTCGGGTGCGCGTGGTCGTAAGGGCGAGCCACTCTCGGCATCTCGGCCTCGGTGAGTATTGACGTGACAGTACAAACCAGCCAGATGTCCGAGGCCGACAGAGTGCGCTCCCCCTTGGAGATCCTATGCCAACAGGTCTCCACCCTGGCAAACTCTGTGCAGAGGCTACAGGAGGGATACACACAAATTGATAGCCGTCTCCAGCAACTGACAGGTCCACTCCCTTCTGCCGCCGCGGCTCCCGCACCTAGCAATGAAGGCCCGCTTCCTCAGGCTGCTGCCAGTCCTACGGTCGTAATGGCACTTCCGGAACCTAGGGTCCCCACACCGGAACGGTTCTCAGGGGACCGTAAAAAATTTAGAGCTTTTAAGAATGCATGCACACTCTACTTTGCTCTGCAACCCCGAACCTTCGCATCAGAAGTGGTCAAGGTGGGATTTGCGATTTCTCTGTTGTCAGAAGAACCTCAGGCTTGGGCCCACGGCTTGATGGAATCAGGGAGTCAGGTGCTTAATACTATCGACACGTTCTTCGAAAGTATGTTGCAGCTTTATGATGACCCACAATGCGTGGCTACGGCCGAAGCTATCCTGCACCACCTAGCTCAGGGAAGGAGACCAATTGAGGATTACACGGTGGAATTCCGTAAATGGGCGGCCGACACTAACTGGAATGAGCCAGCTTTACGCTATCAGTACCGCCAAGGCCTGTCGGAGCTCCTCAAGGATGAGTTGGCCAGGATGGAGACCCCCGCATCTTTGGAGGAGTTAATTCAGGCAGCCACCAAACTAGATAGACGCTTGCGGGAACGTCGGTCAGAACGATTCCAAAACCCCCGCCCTGCGTGGACGGCTTCAAGACTCCAACCTATTCCAATATCATCACCTATAACAGCTGGGTCTACTACTCTTCCCGACTCCGAACCTATGCAGCTTGGTTTGGTACGGCCACCACTAACCTCAGAAGAGAGACAAGGTAGACGGCAGTCCAACTTGTGTCTCTATTGCGGGGGAGCCGGTCACTTCCTGCGCAACTGCCCGATAAGGCCTAGTAAGTTCTTTCAGCCAAAATCAATGACTTACCAAGATAACAATACCCCTAAATGTTACGTCATGTTGTTTATCTCATTACAGCTACCGGAAGGGGAGTCCCGCCTGCCGGCGATCATTGATTCGGGTGCATGTAGCTGCTTTATGGACGCTGCCCTGGCCCGGAACCTGCATGTGCCCTTACAAACCAAAGCTCAACATCTACAGGTTCACTTGGCTGATGGGTCTCTTCCCAGCTCAGGTCCAATCACCCAAGAGACTCGACCCATTCTAGTGACTACTGATTCTGGGCACCAAGAGCTCCTACGCCTGGACCTTATTCATTCTCATATGTTCCCAGTCATTTTAGGCCTACCCTGGCTACAGGCTCATGATCCTTTGATTCAATGGAGTTCTAAGGTGGTCTCATTTCGTTCTTCTTACTGTTCTCAACACTGCCGTCCTTTGAAGCCCAAGATCTGTGCTACAATTTCAGCTCCTTCAGTTAACCTCCAACATGTTCCTCAGGAGTATCATGAGTTCCAGGAGGTCTTCAGCAAACAAATGGCCGATTGCCTCCCGCCACATCGACCGTATGACTGCCCAATCGATTTACTGCCAGGGTCAGAGATTCCATTTGGTCGCATATTTCCTCTTTCAGAAACGGAGCTGGAGGCTCTCAAACAATATATTGACGAGAATCTGGAAAAGGGGTTCATCTGTCCCTCATCCTCACCTGCCGGAGCGGGTATATTCTTTGTCGGGATGAAGGACGGTTCCCTTAGACCCTGTGTGGATTACCGGCAGTTAAATAACATCACTATCAAGAATCGGTACCCATTACCGCTCATCCCAGAATTGTTCCAACGTTTCCGGTCAGCCAGAGTCTTTTCCAAATTAGATCTCCGGGGGGCATACAACCTTATCAGAATTAGGGCCGGAGACGAATGGAAGACGGCCTTCAGGTCCAGGTTCGGGCATTTTGAATACTTGGTGATGCCATTCGGGCTTTGTAATGCTCCGGCCACTTTTCAACACCTGGTGAACGACATTTTCCGCAAATACCTAGATGATTTCCTTGTGGTCTACTTGGATGATATCCTTATTTTCTCTTCTACACTTGAACTTCACAGGGGTCACATCAGGACAGTTCTGGCCATTCTGAAACAACACAAACTCTACCTAAAAATGGAGAAGTGTGAGTTTGAAAAATCAGTCGTGCAATTCTTGGGGTTCATCATTTCGGCAAATGGGGTGGAGATGGATCCCCAAAAGATACAGGCTATCCAAGAGTGGCCAGCTCCATCTGACAAAAAGGGAGTCCAACGATTTATAGGATTCGCTAACTTTTACCGGAAATTCATCGTTGGATTCTCCACTATAGTGGCACCCATCACTCAACTAACCCGCCGGCATGGCTCATTCCAGTGGTCCCAAGCAGCACAGGGAGCTTTCGTGAAACTAAAGGATCTGTTCAGTTCCGCTCCCATTCTCCGGCATCCTGATCCTTCTCAACCGTTCGTATTAGAAGTGGACGCATCAGAAATAGCCACAGGAGCAATCCTTTCTCAAAGACAAGGACCCAAAGCCATCTTACACCCAGTTGCATTTGCTTCCCGAAGACTCAGTGCAGCAGAATTAAATTACGATGTAGGTGACAGGGAGCTGCTGGCCATAAAATTTGCCCTGGAGGAATGGAGGTATTTACTTGAGGGGGCACTCCATCCAGTGATGATCTTCACAGATCACAAGAACCTTGAATACCTCCGAACAGCAAAATGACTCAAACCCAGACAAGCTCGTTGGGCCTTATTCTTTTCGCGCTTCAATTTCCACATTTCTTATAGACCTGGTGTAAAGAATGGGAAGGCAGACGCCCTTTCCCGGATGTTCTCAGCAGACCTCCAGACTTCTGAACCAAGCACGATTCTTGCGCCTCAAAATTTCCTCGGGTTGGCACAGACAGACTTAGTGTCCTCCATCAAGATTTCGTCCAATACATGTACAGACCCAGAGGTACAGTCTCTGAAGAAAGATGGAGGTCTCTTTTGGATCCGGGGTAAAATTTTTGTACCTCAACGAACTCGGTTAACAACCCTCAAAATGTGCCACGACCACAAGTTGGCTGGCCACTTCAGGGTTAGGAAAACAGCTGACCTGATCTCTCGCTCCTTCTGGTGGCCGGGTTGGAGACGGGATTGCAGGGAGTATGTGGCCTCTTGTCCCCCGTGTCAACGGAACAAGGGCCAAAACACCAGATCCTGGGGTTTACTTAAACCACTACCTATTCCAGAACGACCGTGGTCCGACGTATCTGTAGATTTCATCGTGGATCTGCCGGCCTCAGAAGGCTACACTACTATTTTTGTTGTGGTCGACCGTCTATCTAAGATGGCCCACTTTTTGCCCATGGAAGGTACCCCTTCTGCAGTAGAGACAGCCAATATCTTCCTGAAAGAGGTCATAAGACTTCACGGTGTACCAAGGAGTATAGTGTCTGACAGAGGCGTGCAATTCACGTCCAAATTCTGGAAGGAACTCTGTAAAGCCTTGGATATTAAAGTGTGCCTCTCGTCAGCCTACCACCCTCAGAGCAACGGCCAAATGGAGAGAACAAATCAAACCTTAGAGCAATACCTCCGTTGCTTCTGTTCGGGATCCCAGGATGATTGGGCAAAACTTCTTCCATATGCAGAGTTCGCGTATAATAACTCAATTCACGCGGCTACCAACCAAACACCTTTCTGGGCCAACTGCGGATTTCATCCCACTTTTCTGACTAATGACATTCCCGAAATAGCAGTCCCTGCAGTGCATGACAGAATAACATCCTTGCAGACTAACTTCCAGAAAATCCAAAACATGTTACAAAAGGCTCAAAAGGCCTACAAGGAGCAGTATGACCGAGGTAGGAAGGAAAACCCAACATTTAATATAGGGGAAGAAGTTTGGTTGTCCACCTCTAACCTCAAGCTACAGTTGCCATCCCGAAAATTGGGACCTAAATTCATTGGCCCTTTTCCTATCAAAAGGATCATCAATCCTGTGGCCATGGAACTAGCTCTGCCTAAAACGTACAAGATCCATCCTGTCTTCCACGTATCTCTGTTGAAGCCTGTTGTGTCCAGTCCTTTTCCAGAAAGAGGAGAGGTTCCTCCCCCACCAATCAGGGTGGATGGGGAGAACGAGTTCGAGGTGGAGGCTATCCTGGGTTGTAGAAAGAAGAGCAGGCAGCTACAGTACCTGATCCAATGGAAAGGATACCCACCTGAGGACAATTCTTGGGAGCCCGCAAGGAATCTACATGCTCCTCGCTTAATTCAAACCTTTCATCGAGACCATCCGGAGTTGATGTCTAGCTTGGGCGTCCAGTGTCCGCCCTTAGGAGGGGGGTACTGTCACGAGAGACAAGTCGCCTCCGTTCGCCGGGCTGCGGGGCGCATGCTCAGTGGGCTGTTGTTGAGACGTGCACCCGTTCACGGCCTGATGGTGCGGCGCGCGCGGGTGCACGGCGGTCCACGTGTGCGTGCCGTCGCCCGTGCGGGTGCCCGGTAGCGCATCACGCTGACGCGCTCACCGGGAGGCTACTTCAGACGACACCAGCACCCAGTCGGTTGCTGGTTTGTCGTCAGCTGTACCCTGCTCTGTGTTTGTTCCTGGTTCCTGATTCTCTGATACTTGATCCCTGCTTGTTAAACGACCACTCTCCTTGTCTGCCGGATACCCTGACCTCTGCTTGTTAAACGACCACTCTCCTTGTCTGTCGGATACCCTGATCTCTGCCTGTTTAAACGACCACTCTCCTTGTCTGCCGGATACCCTGATCTCTGCCTGTTTAAACGACCACTCTCCTTGTCTGCCGGATACCCTGATCTCTGCCTGTTTATAAGACCACTCTCTCCGCTGGCCTGATACCCCCTGATCTCTGCTGTCCGAAGGACTTCCCTATTTGCCTGTTTAATACCCCTTGACCTCTGTTTCCTGTACTATTAGGTACACCGGTCCTGCACGGTTCCGCCAGGAGGCTTCCCACAACCCAAGTGAACCTGAGCCTTCTTGCAGCAACTACCAGAGACCCGTGCCTCCGCGTGCTTCCGATCCCCTGTACCACCCTCGGGGGTTCGGGTGCGCGTGGTCGTAAGGGCGAGCCACTCTCGGCATCTCGGCCTCGGTGAGTATTGACGTGACAGTCTGAATACTTAGGACCATGTGATATTTCAGTTTTTATTTTTTAATAAATCTGCAAAAATGTCAACAATTCTGTGTTTTTCTGTCAATATGGGGTGCTGTGTGTACATTAATGAGGAAAAAAATCAACTGAATTGATTTTAGCAAATGGCTGCAATATAACAAAGAGTAAAAAATTTAAGGGGGTCTGAATACTTTCCGTCCCCACTGTATGTATACTACCACCTAGCTAGAGGGTGCTACACATATATGTGTCTAGTATTCTCCTGCATATAAACACAAGTCCATTGTTGGTAACTATTGTATAGTTTGGGGCCAATAGTAATAGTAATAATTTGTACAATGCAAAAAATGTACAGTATTGTGTAAGGGCTCATGCATACTGCAGCTCAAAAAAGCTACTCCTCAGGCGTTTGAACTTTTTTGAGCTTTCATTTTTCCCTGCCCGGAAACTCCCCTCCATGTTAGCCAATGTGTCCATGCACACTATAGGCTGCCACGAACTGAGCCCGAAGTTTGCACCCCTCCTTCCTCAGCAGAATTCTGAGACACTTCACAGGTTCCAGAAGACTGCGGTCCATTCACAAAGCGCAACACACTAGGAAAACGGCAGTGAAGCCGAAAGGCTTCACTGCCGGTTTCTCTTAGTCAAGAAGAAGGTGCCAGCACCTGATAGCCGATTGAAGAATCGGTTCGGGTGAGGACACCACTGGATGCCTGGACAGGTAAGGAGCCTGGAGCTCCTCTTTAATGGTGCAGTTTTCCGATGTGTATATATATATATATATATATATATATATATATATATATATATATATATATATATATATATATATATATATATATATATATATATATATATATATATATATATATATATATATATATATATAGAGTGTAATTAGGAATGTCCTTACATCAGCAGTTATGCAGTTATGCAACCATTGTTTCTTGATCATCATGTTAATGAACAGAAGGAATTTGGTGTTCATTTACAAGTTGTGTCATTCTGGAAATATCAGACAGACATAATAGGGCTTCCAGTAAGCAAGCAACATCAGCAGGTAAGAAATAAACTCATTCTCTCTTTTTTCTTCTTTCAAATGATATTTTTTGTTAAAATGTCTTTGCTTCTATCCCAGGATCTTTAGATTAAGCTGTGGAGTTTTGGGTATAACAGATTTTGGTTCATGAAAACTTTGACCCGATATTGATATTCTTAGTGTTATATCTGCCAATTAAGTTTTTTTTATTTTCAATAAGTTTGTTTTGGGGGTTAATTTAGGTTATGTTTATTGGATATTCTTCGGGGTAAAGAGAAGCTTACATTTGGGGGTACATTAAAGTGGAGTTCCACCCAAAAGTGGAACTTCTGCTTATACGCTTCCTCCCCCCTCCGGTGCCACATTTGCTACCTTTCACGGTGGAAGGGGGGAACGGGTACCTGTTTTTGACAAGTCGCCTTTCCCACTTCTGGAGACGGGGCCGCGGCCCGTTCTCCCAGAATTTCGGACCCCCTCCTTCTTCCCCCGCTTGCGCAATAGGAGACCAGCTGTAAAGTCGAAAGGCTTCACTACCAGGTTCCCTTACCAGGAATGGCAGCGGCAGCACCCGCGATTCGATCTGAAGATCGGCTGGGGTGCCGACATTGCGGGCTCCCTGGACAGGTAAGTGCCCTAATATTAAAAGTCAACAGCTACAGTATTTGTAGCTGCTGACTTTTAATCTTTTTCACCCAGGCTGAACTTCCTCTTTAAGAATATGGAATATCTTTTGTAAGGTTAGGTTATGAGTATGTTTAAAGCAGTAGCGGCCGCTCATAAGGGGCGCAGGGGCGCCGCCCCCCTAATCCATGTGCCCGGCCCCTAATCTCCATGCAGGGCGCTAGACGCATGGATTTCAATGGGGGTTTTTTTCTTTATGAAACACATGATTAGAGCCTGAAGCTCTAATTGGCTTCAAATAGGGTGAGCTCAGAATGCAGAGCAGTGCGCCCCTATCCCACCCAGTAGTGTGACATTAGCGAATTAATATTCGCTTATGTCTTCCTGCTTCTCCTCCCAGCCAATCAGGAAGCGGGTCCTGAGACCCGATTTGCCGAGAGTCCTAAGACCTGATTGGCCGGGAGTCCTAAGACCCAATTGGACTCAGGAGGAGATGCAGGGGGGAAGCCGCCAAAGCTGTGACCTGGAAGGGGTAAGTGTGGGGCGGGCGGGCGGGCGGGCGGACGGACGGACAAGCGTGTGGTCAGTCAAACAACGGGGTTTGTTTGCCGCCCCCCCCCCCCCCCCAAAAAAAAATTGAGCACCAGCTGCCACTAGTTTAACAGGCCAGTAGGTCTGTTATTTTCAACAGAGCAAATTGTTTTGCAAAAGTAGCAGTTAGAGTTTTAGACAAATTAACACTGGCAGGGGTGCTTACAATGGTAATTTAATTTATATAAAACATTTATCCCAAAAGGAAAAAAAAACTGTTGCTGTAACTGCCTAAAAAGTGTTAGCTGGAGTTCAGATTTAATTTGTTAGTCAAGTCCATCTAAATCTACTAGTTTGTCTAACGTTACCTTCTCCCCTGATTAACAATGATCCTCTCCAAAGAACGCTCTATTGATTCTCCAATCAAAGTGGAGACATCCCAAGATAGGAAATGTATTATTGGCCAGATCATCAGGTAAAATAAAGGAAAACAAGCCTAGAAAAAAACAAATACAGCCATCATATTATAAAAAGATTTGATCTTCATCTACTAGATACAGTATTTTCCTTCAAAAATCCCATTTATCTGGAGGAAGGGGATCTCCCCTTTCTCCTTCTTTTTATAATATATATTGATTAGGGATTGGAAAATCTATCTGAAGTATCCCCTGGCATAGTCCAACCATCTTCTTTAATTAAATACAGCCATCATGTTTAACCTCTTCAGCTCCGAAAATGTTTACCCCACCTTCATGACCAGGCCATTTTTTGCGATACGGCACTGCGTTACTTCACCTGGAAATTGCGCAGCCATGCAACGCTGTACTCAAATACATTGTGTGTCCTTTTTTCACCTAAATAGAGCTTTTTTTTGGTGGTATATCACTTCTGTGTTTTTTTTTTTTTTTTGCGCTATAAACAAAAAAAAACAACAATTTACTTTCTGCCATAAAACATACCCAATAAAAAATGTAAAAAAAAAAAATCTAATTTCTTCATAAATTTAGGCCAATATGTATTTTGCTACATATTTTTGGTAAAAAAAATCCTAGTAAGCATATATTGATTGTTTGCACAAAAGTTATAGCGTCTATGAGATAGATTTGTGGAATTTCTATTTATTTATTTTTACTAGTAATGGCGACGATCGGTGACTTATAGCGGGACTGCGAAATTGCGGCAGACAAATTGGACACCTAACTAATACTTTTGACACTTTTTGGGGACCAGTGACACTAATACATTGATCAGTGCTAAAAAAAATATGCACTGTTACTGTACTAATGACACTGGCAGGGAAGGGCTTAACATCAGGGGCGATCAAAGGGTTAAATGTTTTCCTGAGGAGTACTTGCTAACTGTTTGGGGGGTGCTTGTACTGTGGGAAGGCAGAGATCCGTGTTCCTGCTTAGCAGAAAGACAAGATAACTGCCTTCACTTGTCACAGAACAGCAAACTGCCTTGTTTACATAGGCAGATCACCATTCTGCCTGTGCCTTGAACGATTGGCGGGTCCTGGCGGACATCGCGTCCGTCAGATCCACTGATTGGACACAGTGGGAGCGGGTCGCTGGCAGCTGGCGTGGCCGCCCCAGACCCAGAAGTGCAAAATCACGTAACTGTACTTGATTCTACGCAGAGGAGTCGCCGCCCTGCAGTAAATGTAATTCCAAATAGCACATTAGAATCATGAGAAGGATATTTAAGATCATACATGTAAGAAACCACAAAGTTTCATCTAACATGTGGTAGCCCAGCATTGTATCCAATACAAGTGTAAACGAGGGGAGACCCCCTCTCAAAAAATTTGTAGTAGTGTGGACATAATGGGGCAATCGTCACATTGACCGATGAGGGGGAAGAAGCATGGATAGATATGAAGAGCAAGAGGAAGGAAAGAATAAAAAAAGAAAAAAAAGGGGAAGGAAGGAAAAAGAGGGATGCAAACATGGATCCAGGAAGTAGCCAAACACTCAAGCCCCACCTGATATTAAGGATGTAAATTAAGAAGAATAGTGAAAATGGGACCATACTGACCACGTGAGGCGGTATGCCTCTGTTCTGTCTTTTTCCCAGAATATCGTGTGCTCCAGATGGTCAATTCTGTCCATTTTACAAGCCCATCCAGCCAGCGACGGTGGTTCGGTTTGTCGCCAATGTCTGGCTATTACAAATCAAACAGCAGTAAGGAAATTATTTGTTTATAGGAACATGGCAGCATAGACCGCACAGTAATTTGGGGCCAGTTGAGGCATCAATCCCCCACAAGCCTGTCATATAGTTTCAGTATATCGTCCCAAAAGGGGGTGATCCGCAGGCAAGTGCCCAAAATTTGGGTCATAATGCCAGGGGCCTGCAAACATTATTTTTGTTTTTTTAATACAGCTTTAAGGTTAAGGGGTATCGTCAAGTTAAAGTGGTTGCAAACCCTCACATAGACCCAGTTAAGTGAATAGCCTTAGGCAATAGACAGAGATTAAACAAACCCTCCTACATAAGTTTTACTTGTTTATCTGCAGTCTTCTCTTGTCTACACCCCTTCAAAAGTGCAGATTTGTGATAAAATCATTATGCATCTGTGAGAAGTACAGAGGAGTGGGTGGAGAACTGCAATTACAGCTCTTATACACTGTGTGAGAGCTGATTGGAGGAAAGGGACACACCCCTCCACATAGGCAGAGGAACAAGGGATCATGCAGAGTTGTATTCTGAATAGACAAGCTGTGTGCATATCTCCCTCCCCGACACAAATTTTATCACACATGTTGGGAAAACTGCTCAGAAGTGACTCAAGCTGATAACAGAAGAACAAAGCAACAGAGAGAAACAACACTCAGGGCTTTGGAGAGAGATAAGTAAACACTGCAGATTATATGTGCTTAGTTCAAAGTTCTGTGATTGACTGTGGTTTACAACCACTTTAAGGGCTAGGTTTAGTGGTACCATAAGATTAAGCATTGCCTTTTGAGAGGTTAGGCTAAAGTTAAATTTACATTTTTCATGTTAAGTTCCATTGAAACATTTTTTTTTTATTTTGAATATAGTTAGGAAAAGTTAGTACTCTATGTTTTTACTGTTGTTTGTGTATCAACTGGAGGCAACTACTCTCAGACAAGGGGCAAGGGAAAAATGTATTTTTTGTGTGTTATAAATTATGTTTTGATGTTATACTTTGAATTTTTGGATCTGCTCACTTACGTTTTTTGGTGCTTATATTTCCTGGCCCCAAAGTGATTATGCCAAAAACAACTTTACCTATTTCACCATGGTGAAAAATAATGTGTCAACTACAGATTTCTATAATAATGGAGAGGAAAATGAAATAAGGACATGCCCATCGCTATGCAATGGGCTCTACATTTAATTGCAAATCATTAAGCTTCATTCTCACAGGCGCCTACATCCGTAGATCATGGATGGGCCATGTGAGCCGCCAGGTGCTGCATGCAATGAGCCCATTCATATCTATGGGAAAGGAGCAACTGAACAGACAGAGCTGCTCATCCCAATTTTACAGCCATGCAGGCCACAGCCTGAGTAGAAAAGCCTGTCCCCTGACTGCATCCTGTAGAGAAGGACCCTTGTCCTCTGTAAGACGTGGTCTCTATGCAGAGATCTGGCACACCCCTGAGTCAGATCTATAGCTCTGCAATCAGCAAAGTTCATACTCCTTTCTGATTGTAGAGACCTAGCTCTAACTTTGCAAAAGGCATGTTGGAATGCTGCAGAGAAACCACTGCTTCCGGAGGACTACGAGCCTTCTCTACAGCATGCAAGCAGGGGACAGGCTTTTCAATTTGGGCTGTAGCAGCTTTCTAAAGAAAATGAACTGTAACACTTTGCACACTTTTTTCTTTGATGCACTTGGAAAACATTTAATTGAGCTTTAACCACTTGCCGACCGGGCCATTGCCAAAAGACGGCAACAGCGCGGTCGGCTAGTTCTGGATGGACGTCCATGGATGTCATTCCAGAATGTTGCTCCCTGGGCGCTTACCCAGGAACATCCGTGACCGACGGGTCCAGAGGACCCGGCGCATCACAGATCACGGTAAATAGCCACTGATCGCGGCCGTTTACCACGTGATCGTTCCGTCAAATGATCACTTGTAAACAAACCGGCGTCACATCATGACGCCGGTTCCTCCCTCCCCTCTGTGTACCGATTGGTACAGTGCGAGGGGAGAGGGGGAGAGATGGCAGCAGCACTGTGGGCTGGATGTTTAGTGCCCACAGCGCTGCTCAATGTCAATAATCTTCAATACTCTGCAATACTGCAATACTCTGCAACATTGTGCAATACACTGCCAATACTGCAATACTCTGCAACATTGTGCAATACTCTGCCAATACTCGCCAATACTCGCCAATACTCTGCCAATACTCGCCAATACTCTGCCAATACTCGCCAGTACTCTGCAATAAATTTTAACAGAAACAAAGAATTTTTTTTTTTTTTTTAATCGAATTTTCAGTCTTTCTTGATTTATAGCGCAAAAAATAAAAAACCCAGCGGTGATTAAATACCACCAAAAGAAAGCTCTATTTGTGTGAAAAAAGGACAAAAATTTCATATGGGTACAGTGTTGCATGACTGAGTAATTGTCATTCAAAGTGTGAGAGCACCGAAAGCTGAAAATTGGTCTGGTTAGGAAGGGGGTTTAAGTGCCCAGTGGGCAAGTGGTTAAGGAAATGTAAACATTCCTCATCCCGAGCATTTCATGTAACAAACCTCAAAACTGGCTCTATGCATGTATCCATGTAATATATGTGTATGTATTTAAAGCATTTTATTTGTTATAGTTCATTTATAGTTACAGCACTGCCAGATGAAAGATGTTGCTGCACATTGTGGTTTTGTTTGGACTGCTATTTACTGAGGGAAAGTCTTCTGTTTGTGGTAAGTAAATATTAAAGCCATTTAACCAGAATACAAATACTATAACTGGAATCCAATTTCCATGCATTGAGACGTGTTGCGGTGCGCTGAATTCGGCGGACCAATCAGCTGTAATGCACCCTAATGCATGAAAAAATAGGTAATGCTGCATTTTTTGCTACACAAAGCACCACAACACACATTGTGATAGTGTGAACATGCCCTACACTGTAATTAATAACCAGGTTTTTCCTTTCGTTGAAGATAAAGTGTAAAAGTGTTAAAAAAAAAAAAAAAGTCAGGTTTTTATTGCTGTCACTGCTCTAGGTGACCACTGTTACCAAGTAAGAGACAATGTAAACTTTTACAACTGCACAACAGAAGGTGAGGGGAAATTTTCAATTTATGACATTTGTCTGGGGACAACTGTCTACAAGGGGATTTTTCTTCACTTTGGTGAGATGACCTCTTACATCCTGTTGTATGTCCAGCATAGAAAGTGAAGGTAAATCTCTCACATGGGACACAGACAGCAAAATAAATAAACCTGACAGGTGTTTTAACTATTTTCCATTTTAAGCAGGGGTCTCCAAACTTTCTAAACAAAGGGCCAGTTTACTGTCCTGAAGACTTTAGGTTGCTGGACTGTGGCCATTGGGGTAGAAAAGGTCCTGATGTCAGTGGGAAAAAATTAATTGGAAGTAAATTTTCATATTTCAGTGGAAGTAATTGCACCCCATCATTGGTGTCAGTGGGAGAAATTATGTCCCATCATTGATGTCATTAGGAGGAATAGCACCCCACCATTGATGTCATTGGACCCCATTGTTGGTGTCATTGGGAGGAATTGTGCCCCCTTTATTGGTGTCAGTGGGAGGAACTATGTCCCATCATTGATGTCATTAGGAGGAATAGCACCCCACCATTGATGTCATTGGACCCCATTGTTGGTGTCATTGGGAGGAATTGTGCCCCCTTTATTGGTGTCAGTGGGGGGAATTATGCCCTTATGTTGGTATCAGTGTATTGACATAATGCTCCAAGGGCCAGATAAACGCAAGCAAATGGTCATTTGGAGACCACTGACTTAAAAGAGAATCCGGTTTTTCACATAATCATACTTACCTAGGAGGGTGCAGCATTGGTCCAATGCTGCATCTGTCCCCCGGTGCCTCTACACTGAGAACCGAGCGATCAAACACTGGGGCTGTGGGGTTGATAACTTATCTCCAGGCTGAGCTGCACAAACACCTTCTTCACACAGTTGTTTACATGCAGCCAGCGGATTCTTGCAGCTGGAATGAAGTGGCCAAGTGAATAGCATTGGCTGCTCAGCCTATTTAACCACTTAAGGTCTGCCCTAGAATAGTTTTACTGCCACAGTATATATAGGCAGTATACCTACGTGATTCAACTGTTTAGGATCTGAATACAGACAGCGGAAGCCGATCACCAGGCGCACAGTACCCAATGTCCTCCGGTACCCGCCAATCATTAAGCAGGAAGACAGAACGGTGGTCTGCCTATGTAAACAAGGCAGATCGCCATTTTGACAGGAGGGAAGGGATGAAATTCCATCTCTTCCCCTAGTAAAAACACCTCACACAGTATAGTAAAACATTGGCTAGGCACACAGGTAACCCTTTGATCTCCCCCTTCCCAGTCAGTGTCATTAGTACAGTGACAGTGCATATTTTTTAGCACTGATCGCTGTATTAGTGTCACTGGTCCCCAAAAAGTGTCAGTTGGTGTCAGAATGTCTGCTGCAATATCACAGTCCCGCTATAAGTCACTGATCGCCACCATTACTAGTAAAAAAATAAAAATACATACAAATATCCCATAGTTTGTAGATGCTATAACTTTTGCGCAAACCAATCAATATACGCTTATTGGGATTTTTACCAAAAATATGCAGCAGAATACATATTGGCCTAAATTTATGAAGAAATTTGATTTTTTGATTTTTTTTATTGGATAGGTTTTATAGCAGAAATGAAAAAATATACATATATATATTTTTTTCATAATTGTCGGTCTTTTTTTGTTTATAGCGCAAAAAATAAAAAACGCAGAGGTGATCAAATACCACCAAAAGAAAAATCTATTTGTGGGAAAAAAAAGGACATACATTTTATTTGGGTACAGCGCTGCATGACCGTGCAATTATCAGTTAAACTAACGCAATGCTGTATCGCAAAATATAGCCTGGTCATGAAGGGGGGTAAATCTCCCGGAGGTTAAGTGGTTAAAATATTGACAGCCTGACAGCAGCCACCCTCGTTCGTATAGCTGCACACGGAGTGGATAGCTGTGGTTTATGGATGGATGTCCAAGCCTGCACTCAGTTCAGACATCCTTCCCTAAAGCCCCTTTCACACTGGGGCAGTTTGCAGGCGTTATTGCGCTAAAAATAGCGCCTGCAAACCGACCTAAAACTGCCGCTGCTGTTTCTCTAGTATGAAAGCCCGAGGGCTTTCCCACTGAAGCGGTGTGCTGGCAGGAGAGAAAAAAAACTCCTGCAAATAGCATCTTTGGAGCGGTGAAGGAGCAGTGAAGGAGCGGTGTATTCACCGCTCCTAAACCGCTCCTGCCCATTGAAATCAATGGGGCAGCGCGGCAATACCGCGGCTATACAGCCGCTGCAACGGCGCTATGCGAGTGGTTTTAGCCCTTTTACGGCCGCCAGCGTGGGTTAAAACCAAACTGCTAGCGGCTGAATAACGCTGCTAAAATGATGGTAAAGCGGCGCTAAAAATAGCGTTGTTTTACCGCTGATGCCCCCACCGCCCCAGTGTGAAAGGGGCCTAACTGCAGCTAACTGCACTGTGTGCAGCCACATGCAAACAGCGGAGGTCACTGTCAGCCTATAATTCTTTTAAAATGGCTCAGCGGCCACTACTGTTTGCTTTCCTCATTTGTTGATTCTTGCCCCTGGAATCACCTGGCTACATGTAAACGGCCTTATAAAAGGCCTCTTTCACACTGACAATCCGTTCAGGTCCGCCTGTCAGTTTTTTAGGCGGACCTGAACGGACCCTCCATAGACCTCTATGGAGCTTTGGATGTCAGCAGTGACATGTCCGCTGACATCCGACCCGCTCCGATCCGAAAAAGTGTAACAGAGGAAAAACCTACTTTTCCATCCGTTTTCGGATCGGATCGGGTGACGTCGGACTCTACGGTCCGTTGTCATCCAATCCCCCATAGGGGAGAGCGGCACTCTGACAGGTTCGTTGCTGCACAGTGTGCAGAGACAGACCTGTCATCTTCCTGCTTTGCGGGAATCGGAGGAGCGATCCCCGCTGAGCAAGCGGATGTTCACGGGGCGGATCATCATGGATCCGTCCCGTGTGAAAGAGCCCAAAGAAGCATTAGGATGATCTGACAGGGACACACCCCTCCTGCCCTCTCTTTCATCAAGAAACATTGTTTCACTGATTACACCCAAAGTTGGTAACCCTCACAGTGTCGGAAGTTCAGCAGCAGGAAGAGGACAGGGTAGCCCTTCAGTGAAGTTGTCTATAGAATCCAACAGCCTGCATATCACGGGACATCCTTCATTGCAATTAATATAACTAAAGCTGTAGAGAAGAAATATTTTTAACTAAACTTCAGCTGCACTACCAGAGCCACTTTTTCTGTTTTTTGCACACATATTAAAATGCACATTTTAGGTCTGAAGATTACAAACATTAAATATTTTCTGAAAGCAAGAACCCTGGCGAATAAAATGGTGGTAGTTGTAATTTTGTATGTCATGATATTAACACACATGTTTATCAAACACAAATTTTCAGTAAAAAGTACACTAAAGTTAATTTTAGTTTGCACAAACACAATATATTACATAATTTTTGGTACAATTTAATAGATATCAAGCATGTCAAGTCTTATGTAGTGCTTACCCCCCAGGAATCGCTTGGTATAATGGGTTCTCTGTTCTGCCACGACTCATTGTACTCTAGTACACAGAAAATAGGCCACAAGCAACTTGATGGTAGATAAATGTATTATGGCAAGGCAAGAAAAACGCAATGCGCAAACCAATATTTATGTAAAAAAATATATTAGAGAATGTTTTCCTAAATAACATGAGTACTAGCTTCAAATATGACAATTAACTTAGACCACAGTAATGCTAACCCACATTAGTTGATATACACAGTGCTAAGGAAGAATAGCATAACCATAAAAAGTGTAAACATCAAAAAGAAAAGTCCCAATGTAACTCTGAGCAATGACCAACCAAAAAAGGATCCCAAAACGCATTTTGAAATTTTACCTCTAACATTGGGTAGGTGTACATGAGAAGGTTACCCTTGGGGATGGCGGTAAATGTACCTGGCTTCTTTTTTTCTACTTTTAAGCCAGCTAACGTTTGGACCCATCAGTACAGTGGTGCATGTGTTGCTGTCTCTTTAAATTGTAGGCAGTGGATGATTGTTGGGCTGCTAAGGAAGGGCAGTCACTACTGGCATTAACTGCAGACAGTAATGGGACAAGCACAGTCGATTCTGCTCCCCAATCTGGACACACAGAGAATCCTGTCCTGAATGCTTGGTGGTCTGCTGTGATCAGGGACCCAACCCTTGGCGGCTCAGTCCTCAGCAAATCTGGTCCTCAGTGACTTCTTTCTGGTCTCTGCACCACAGCACAGGTCTCTCCAGGTCCAGTCCATAGTGGCTCTGTCTTTGGTCTCTGCTCCCCAGTGCAGGTCTCTCCAGTTCTGGAGTAGGCACAGGCAGGTACAGCTGCAGGTCCCCACACACAAGACCTTCAAGAACCCAGGAAAAGTCAGCTCACTCCTCCTTGTTTTTAACAATTATGTTTTGTTTAATAAATATATATTTTTGTATTACAACTGTGTAAGTTTATACTGTACTATGAAAGTCCATATTTCCTCCCCAATTGCCAATTTTTCTATCCAATGTTAGGACAAAGGTACTTTATCCATTTTTTATTTAGTAGCATTCCATATTTTCTGCTCTCTCCTCCTGCTTTGCATGGCTCTCCTCCTGGCTCCTGGTATCCCCTCTGCAGAATGGCGCTTCCCTGGACTACAATTCCCATGTTCCATTGCAGCGCAATCATCAGTTCCTCTTGCAGCTCACAGGCTGCTGCCAGAAAGAGGGGGGAGGGTGAACTGGGGAATCCACACACATCCCGCAGTTAAGGTGGGGGGTGAAGGAGGAGAGCAGGGACAGAGAACACAGCCTGCTCCTCAAGCTGGTGAGCTGCACCCGGCTACACTTAAAATTGTGTGCGCCTGTGAAATGGTGGCAAACTTCAGTACCCAAAATTGTCCATAGGCATTGCTCTAAAAGCCTTCACAGGTTATCAGTTCTCTGCTCAGTTAGACCCCTTCTAACAAGCTCTCAGGTCAGTTAGACCCAATCAGGAAGATGGTGTTAACAGAGACAGTCCTGGGAGCCCTGGGGTGATCTAGAAGCATCTTATAGTCATGGCTGTTTAACTACTTGTCTACCAATGGCAGCTGGTAAAGCAAGTAATTAGCCTATAGCTTTTTTTTTTTTACAGAAAATTTTTATTAAACAAATCAACATTACAAAACACTTATCGTTCGGAATAACTTAGCCTATAGCTTATTTTGAATGACAGCTGGTAGCAAGGCTTTTGAGTTGAGTCATATCTTGATATAGCACAGTCTTACCTCAAAGGGTCCTGGATGTGCTTGACTAGGGCCAATTTAGACAGGAGCCAATTAACTTACCAGCATGTCTTTAGAGTGTGGGAGGAAACCAGAGTACCCGGAGAACATGCAAATTCCAGGCAGATGGTGTCATGGTTGGGATTTGAACCAGTGACCCTTTTACTGCTAGGTGAAAGTGCTAACCACACACCTGTTACCCTGAAAAATCTATATTTAAGATTTTTCATATCTTATAGATATGATGTGGGTTAAATAAGAGTTCTTTTCGATCAAGAGTGAAAGCTTAAAATATAATAACATTTATTAGGACACAGTTGAAAGTCTAGCTAATACACAATCGTCTATCTATCGCCTTACACCAAGGAAGAAAATATTAGGTTGAAATAAAGTATTTACATGAAGGAATACAGGGTATATTCCTCAATACAGTAATCTACACACATATTTAGTTACAAGTAAAAGGGCATTCCTTTCCCATAATTACCCATCCTTACCAAAGCTCCATTCAGCTCGCTGGTCTATCAGAAAGAGAACGGTTACCTCCCCCTTGGCTCTGAGTATATCAAACCAAGCTGATGTCTCATTGGTTGGCCTAGCTTGGATCATGATTGGAGGGCTTACTCCATAAGTCGGCCCCCTTTCATGCAAATCCTTGTGACTATGTTGGCCAAGTGTGTTAATTGCATTTCCCCAGGAAGTTAGGTCCAATGCATATCCCAGCATGGCACCCTTTCAAAGGAGTAGGTGTAGAACAATGGAATTGGCTCTCCATTGTTTGCATATACAAGCCTTGGCCCACATTCTCTGCTTTTAGCAAAAGCTTAAATGAAACCCTTTTTGCCTGGCTTTCATAGATGCCAGCTAAATGAAATATGTGCAATCTCCTTTAATATTTGGCACTTTCGGCTTTACCCTCTGAAATGAAATAAAACTCTTTGAGAAGAAAAAAAACTTTTAAACTCTCCATCTCTACAGTTCACACTTCGGGATCCCAGCATTGGTAGTCATCACTTGTTCTGGATGTCATAAGTCCAAAATAGAAATCATGAGAAACAGCACCAAAACAAAACAATAAGGAAAAAAAAACAAAAAAAACGAGGATCCTTGTTCTCAACAGTCCAATAATAACAATAGTCCGATAATAACAGTACGAAAGTCCATACGGCGAATCTGGTCCTGTTGCCCTTGCTTCTGGGACGGCCTTCACTGGTGATTCCAAGTGGATACAGCATACAATAATAGCCTGGGGACCAGCTTTTCCTGGCTTTCTAAGATTATACTTTATTAATGTGGACACAGGTAGAGAAAGAAAAACACAAGTACATTTAAAACATATGCATTCAACTGAATGCTTGTCTGGTAAGTCTGAGCCGTAAGGACCTTTGATTAGAATTGTCATAGATATACTGCGACATACTAATGAGACCCCTTTCCCAGTGACATGTGTAACAATTTGAATGGTTACGCCCTTCAGCCAGGTGTCTGATTTTCATCCCCCCATCTTTCTTCCTCCATTGTCATATGCCTGCAAGTACCTCTGCCCCACCTTCTGTGGAATACCACGTTGTGTGTGCGTGTATGACCCTTCACGTGTTCCGGGGAGTTTTGTTGCCATCGCAACTCACCACTAACTCCTTTTACTGAAACTGGGTACAGTTCAACCTTGGCTGGTGCCAAACCTTTGGGCATATAGCTCCGTCCTTGGCTACCGTGTGTAGCTACTGTATGAATCCTGCCTTTAGCAGGCTACGGAAGAGGTCATCACTTTAAGAGTTTTCAGTGCAGATTAGGCAGTGTCGCCTATGCAGACCAAAATAACTTGATTTCAGAATACGGATAAGTGTGATGTCATCAGTCACTAGTGGCTTCAGGAACAATCAAACTAAATTACTCTTAAGTACAATTGTACTATACTCCCTGCTATTTGCCAATCACTATGAGTCTCACCAGTCCCAGTATATCTATATGATATTCACACAATGCTCTTTGAACTTAGTTATGGCACGAAAAAGAAAACTGACCAACAAACAAAAAATTGATCAATGACCACATATGATGACTGCCCAATATTAGAACTGTAGAGAGGATTGTATGTCACATATACAACGAAAATAGTCACATGACCAGGTGTAACCAGGTGTTACTGTCATAGTTGGTAATAACTACCATGACATACATTTATATAAAACAATTATCCAATGTCGAAAGAGAAGAAGAAAAACTGTTGGAACTTGGTCCATCCCCAAAATGCTATAGGGAAACTTTAATATTCTATATCAACATTTCTAACCATTTTAAATGTTCTCCATATAATGTTCCCCCTACTCCCCTCTTTTTTTTTTAATTTATTTATTTATTTATTTATTTCACCCTAGTGACACCAAACTCAAGAATCACCATACAAAAAAAAAAAATAAAAAATAAATAAAGGTACTATAGGAAAGAAAGAAAAATAGTAAACATTAAAAAAAAATTTTTTTTAAAAAAATTAAAAATCGTTCTTCCCCCCTTTGTTTTTTCTTTCTTTTGTAAAGAAAAAAAATTACCGTTAAGAAAAAAGAAGAATAAAAATGGGAGAAAAAAAAAATGTAACAAATTAAAAAAAATTGAATCTGTATTCTGTCAAAAAAAAAAAAAAAAAACATTGAAACTGCCTTCAAACATTGTAGCTATTCAAAAGGCAACACCCTCTGTCGGTGGTGATTAACATATTAATTGACTCTCAGTGCAAATCTATTTGCAATTCAATCAGGCCACAAGAACTTGTATTACAGAGAGCAGGATCTCTGTTTAAAAAAAAAAAAAAAGTTTAAATGTTTTTCTTTTTAGAATTTAGTTGGGCCTGACTGCAATTAATTGGATTCAAGGCTTCTCCTTAAAAAAAAAAAAAAAAAAAAAAAAATTATGTTTCAAGGTCCTCTGTGTTTCAAAGTACTTTGTCCAGTCTGGGTCCAATCATTTATCCTTGTCTGTGTATGTCTCCTAAAATACAAAACTCAAAAATTAATAATACCTCACTGTACCTCTCTGAGAGGTTCATAATGGACTAACTCGTAGTGGATGATTGGAACAGACTTTCAGCTGAGATAATGCGTCCATCCACAGTAAGTACAGTCGAAAATGTACAGACACACCCACATATCTGTACTCTGACAAACAAAAAGTTATAGGAAAACCTGGTGTGTTTGTAAGTACTTAAAGTTTAAGAAGACAACCTGTAGACATAAAACCTTTACACATATTAACAGCACATGCGTCAATTTGGAAGGACAACCAACACCAGATCTACTGAATCCATAAGATGCCACAAGGTGCAAAGCAATGCATTGTTATGTATTTTCCACGTATCAGAGTGAATGAAACTTCACTCTAAGCCACAGGAAAGGAAAAATTATCAAAACAAAATCCCTACAGTTTCTCAGAGTTATAGGGATCGAGATCTCTTATCTGTGCACAGGTTATTTATTCGCGAATACATATAAACTTGTAAAAAAGTATTAATTTAAACTGGTACCAGTATTGAGCTCATTACAAACGAGAAAAATTAATAAAATAATCATAAACAGTACAAAGCATGCGCATTAGTGTGATCACACTTATTGATGGCCATAAAAACAATGTACACCCCTACAAAAAAAAAAAAAAATCTTTCTTTACACATGGACAGTTCATACCCATGCATTCCATCACTCAGACACACACATTCATTTAGATTGAACCCATACATTGTGGATAGAGCTTTGTTAATTACAAATGAAAAGCTAGGAGTTTCAGGCCTCTGGGAGAATACAAAGGAAAGAAGAGAGAGAAAGAAAAACCAACACAATGGACTGTTACACCTTACCTTTGTTAGGCGCGTATTTTACGCATATGTACAGCAACCTACAATACAGCTGCTTTATATGTACATTTATTTTCAGGAACTCACTTAACCTGAAAAAAAACTTGTAGAAAACAGTTATTAACTCTATCCCCCTCTTTTTTCTCTTTAACTTTATTTAAAGCAAACAATACATCATTCATACGTGTATATTGGTAAATGGTCCATAACATTCCTATCTGGATATAGTGACACTTAAATGCCATAGAACTCTCTAACATAACTTATATATTGTATTGCCACCCCGGCTTTAGTGTAGTGGTTTGTTTCTCGATGGACAAATTACTCCCTCCATTTTTCCAATTCAAGGAGTCAATAACGTTTCTTTTAAAGGATTGGAATTCTTTCACAAACTCATCCCGTTCCTGTTTAATTTGTCTAATCTCCTGCTGTAAAGCCTCATTTTCGGCTTTAATAGTTGAGGAAGGGATGTATGATTTTGCATTTTCATATTTCCTAGGCCCTTCACCCCAGCGCGGTGAGTATACTTCCACATCACGCCTCTTGGTTGTATGTTGCTTGTGTTTAAATAACTTTTTCCCAGAAGACAAACAAAACTGTGAAATATGCCCCCATAACCCACACGTGTAGCACTTTATCTTTTGTAAAGTATTAAAGCATCTCTTAACAACTGGTGTGGTTTTAGGCCGAGAATATTCCATGGCTCCAACTTGATTAACCACTTTTCCTGTCTTCCTAGGAGGTCTAGGGATATTTACAAAAGAGCTCTCACCTTTTAATGAGTTGTTGAAATTAACAACTTCTCCAGGAGGAGATAACTTCCTGTTGTCTCTAGAAATACTCAACCTGGTTGCATTACAATCAATGGTATGTGTAGATTGCACACGCTGCACTGGGCTGGAAGATACCTTAACCTGGCCACTAGGCCTTCTCCCATCTAAGAGCTCACAGCTCTGTTGTACATTGGTTGCGTGTGGAATGTGTTCCTTAGTTTTAATTTTGCCACTGAAAGCAGCCACACTCCTGAGTGTTTTTACCGGTTGAATTGGATATACATCTGAAATACCCTCATTTCCTTCACTATCAAACCCCAGACATGTTGGATTTCCTTCAGGAGAGGAGAGGGTCTGGATCCTACCCTTGATGGGGAACTTGTCTTGCTCCTCATTTGTGGATAGCTGGTCCCCATTGTTTGGTGGGTCTGTGACCATGGTGCATTCTCGATTTTCCTGTGGCTCCGCGATTTCTCCCATCGCCACAGGAAAAGTAGAATTAGGACCCATATCTTCACCTCCCCAGTACTCTTCATATTCCTCTGTGTCCCCTATTTTATAGGCGCAAGTAGGTGCCGTAGCATTAGCATGTTCACATCTGCTAGCCCCAGCCACCTGTCCTTTGAGAATTGAAATTGTTTGTAGCAACTGTGACTCTGTTTGTGTGCACTGTGTGTGATCTATAAATTTTCCTTTCTTAGTTTCATGTAACTGATTTTGGATCACTTTATATGCAGTAATTATGTGGTCCAGTTCAGTCTCCACTTTGGTTAGCATGTTTTTATACTGTACCACTTCTTTTTGAGCCAATTTGTACTTTTTAACATTTTCCTCCTGTGAGGCATTAACCATTTGATTAAGGGTAGTTAAGGTTTGTACTTGGTTATGTAAAGCTGTATTCTCCTTTTCCCTCTTAGAAATTGTACTATTTTTATTATAGACTATATCTTCTAATTGCTGTATTTTAGCATTCATAGCCATGCAAGCCGAATACATGCCTGCTACAGCTAAACTTTTGAGCTTTTTATCCTTTTTGGTTGTTTTAAATTGTTCTTCAAATAACTCTTGGACATAGTCCCAAGGCAAACCTTGTAATCTAGCATCACATGCAAATTCATTGCTCTTATATTTAAGAGTATAACTTGCTACAAACTTTTCTAGAGAGGACATGGCTGCCATTATCAACAAATAATATGCACAATTTGTAAGCTGAATTAAGTTAAATGTTCCCCTGTACTATACAGTCACTATAGAAGGAGGGACAAAACAATAAACAGAAACTCAAATAGAATAAAAATTCTGAAAATACAGTAAAGTGTAGAAAATAAAAGATATTTTCAGCTCTCAATAACACAATCTTTCAGCTTAATGGAGACACACTCACTAGCCTGTAGCCTACACACAATAGACTGTAGTTTACCTTGTCTGGGCCTACACCCGCAAAACAATAGACCCGGGGGATAAAGGGAACAATAGTAAAGCCACCAGGATCAAATAGGGTGGGTAGCCCTCTAGGTTTACAATATAAAGGTAAACACAGCCGTGTTTACACCAATGTTAAACCAAATTCAGTTTAATAAAAAAAAAAAAAAAATCTACCACAAACTCAGATCATCAAAATTTTTTTTTTTTGCATAGGGTTTATCCTTAAAAAATTTATTCAAGGTATAATACAGTATGCTAGAGGCACCTTATACCCTATAATAATAATCTTTATCAAATATTAGCTTCAGTAACAAGACGTCCACCGTTTTGTACTTTAACTCACGCCAATGAAAATATTACTGCTTGTAAATTCCTACAGCTAAAAAAAAACAAACAAATGAACCAAACTACTCCCTTGTAGCTCATTTCCAATGTCCTACACACAATACTATGCCTTTAGTGGACACACCATTTAAATTAAAAACAAAAATCTGTTGAACCTTTTCAACAAAACTAAGACCACCCTCAATCGGTGTCTTTCCAATGAAACACATGTACTCACCATGCAGCACACTCAAACCCTGGTTAGATAGAGAGCAATGAAGCTTGGTGAGCACAAAAGAAACAAAAAAAAAAAAAAAAAAATTTCCCGCTCTGTACTTCCTCCCCATTACATTTATCCGGATTATAATGGTACATCCAAAGTACTTTTTTTTCGAGTATAATTACGGGATATTAAGCAAAACAAAATATGTGGTGTATCCTCCCTCCTTTTTAGAGTTCATCTAATACCCACTAATAAAACAAACATTTACCTATATTTTTCCCTAGATAAAATTGTTCTGACCTCCAATTTCCGGGACAAACTGACTCAGTTTAAATTCCCCCAATAACCTTAATCTGCCTTACACAAATCTTG
The DNA here is from genome assembly GCF_042186555.1 of Aquarana catesbeiana. Taxonomy (NCBI): domain Eukaryota; kingdom Metazoa; phylum Chordata; class Amphibia; order Anura; family Ranidae; genus Aquarana; species Aquarana catesbeiana. Next base: position 334,375,270 of record NC_133329.1, read on the forward strand.
GTATTATATTAAATACTTTCAGTCTTGTAATCTACTTCAGTGGTCGCCATTCTGTTACCCTGAAAAATCTATATTTAAGATTTTTCATATCTTATACCGTCATTCTGTTGGGAATGATTTGGGTGGCTATAAAGCCACCCAATCACTTCTACACTGCCCAGACTCCTTATACTTCCTGTTTATAGGACACAAGTGAAGGAAAATCTGTTGAAGGGGACACAAAAGAACCCTAACAGGGGTTTTATCCCTTCTCGACTCTATCTAAAAGCAAAAACCTTTCGGCTTTATATATTCTTAAAACAGAAAATGTAGTTCAATATTGCCACAGACAGAAGTCATTCAGGGATGTGCTCTCTGTACTAGAGCAAGCTGGCACCAAGTAATTGAAGGTGTTACTGAGTAACTCTAACTTTGTTAAAACATTACCACAATGTAGTTTGTACAACAAAATAGCCTTCACTAGAGCATGCTATAAATTAAAGTATAACTAAAGGCAAAAAATATTTTTTTTTAGTTTCGGATAGAGTGGAGATGGATACACCTGTCCATTTTTATTTCCGTCTGTGCCCCCATTTTTACTGAAGGTGAAACTAAAAGAAAATTCCAAATTTTATCTCCAAAAGGAATAGAGGAATAGAAGGGAAATATTTAAATTGGGTCACTAGCTGTTGGAACCCTGGATGCAACCAGGGTTCCCCTCACTTTGGTGGGATTTCCCCTCACTACTTGTTTGGTTACGTTTTTTTTTTTTTTCATTTTGGATGGAGTAAGGGAGGGTTATAACCCCTGTTGGCTTGTGTTTTGCCATATTTACCTCATTGGAGAGATTTACCTTCATTTTCTTTCCTATAGCCAAAACCGGAAATGAGAGGAAATCCTTGCAAATGAAGGGAATCCATTGGGGACCCTGAGGCCACCGGAACTAGTGTCCCTATTGGAAGGATTACCCTCTATCACTTTTTTGGGGACAACTAAAAATGTGGGATTTTCTTTTACTTTCACTTTCAATGATAATGGTAAACCGAACAAACAGAGTAAATTAATCTCCCTAACAGGGGCAAAGACAGCAATAAAAACTGAAAGGCGTTCTAATCCCTGTCCTTGCTATCCAAAATGAAAATAAAAATGTTTTGCCTTCTGTTATACTTTAGCTTTCCATATGATTGTGATATGATCAGGAAATATCAAACTTGAAAACGAAACAGTGAGATGACTAGAGAGAGCTCTGCCTGTCTGTTACATCTAGACAATGCTGTAGATCGAACCAGTTCCTACTCTTTTGTCATAAAATTTATTATTTTAGAACTTATCTGCTTCTGATGCTAAATGCCCTTCATGCTGCCCATAGGTGTGCGCAGCCTATTGCATTAGGGTGTGCACCCCAAAGCTCCAACACATACTACCGATCACTCACAATGAAAGGGAAGGGGCTGGTAAGTTACATATTTACCGGCCCCTTCCCCTACTCATCCTAAAACATCCCCACAGCAACAGCCAGAGGGAGAGGAAAGTTGGGAAGCCGGAAGCACTGCGAGGGGAAGGAGGGGGGGGAGCCAGGGCAGTAGGGGGGATCTGTACTGCACAATGTGATTAGGGTGTGCCTGGGCACCCCTGGCACAACCTGTGCGCACGCCTATGATGCTGCCTATCACGTACAGTAAACTTGATGTTAAAAAATCGTTGCCATGGCAGCCAGTCGGTTTAAAAACTGATCAGTGTTTCAGTTGCAACAAGTTTCACTTTTGCATCCAAGTTATTTAAAAAAAAGTTTGCCCTTTCCATTTCCAGTCTATGAAAATCAGTCATTGTGGTTTAATGGGGCACTTCATAGGCAGCTTTCATTTTTGCACAAAAGTGACGTGCTCTGGGTGTCAAATATACCCAAGCTATGCCACATTTTTTATTCTTTTATTTTAAACTTTCCACAACTTACTGATCATGCTAATACTGTAAGTCATGAGCAGGAGATAAAATAATATTTTGTAGGTATTCCCTGAGACCCTTCACTGTAAAAAAGTTGAAAAGACCTGCTTTACAAAAAATATATTTCAATTATAGTAGTTTATAGAATCCAACCGAGAAGACCCACATGTTGCCAACATCCCAAATTGAACAATATTATAAAGAGAGTACCCCCCAAAGAAGTACTAAGGGACTTTTAAGGCAACTGATCAACAATTGATGAAAAAAGACATAGAAATTTATTATTATAAAATTATGTGATGCATACAACACCGATAAAGATTTGCATGTACAACACAGACAGAATCATATAACCAATGTAAAAATGCAGGTCCTTCAGTACTAAGCCCAACGCGTTTCTGGACCTGTGTAGAGTCCTTTCTTCAGGGTGATAATTATATATAATAATTATAGTATTATATAACTGAAAAAACACAAAATTGTGACTTTAAAGGAGAAGTACAGCCAAAGCTTGTTTGGCTGTACTTCTCCTGTGGATCACAGGAATGCAATTCTGATGTCACAGAGGCTCGGGAAAAATCTCGCACATGCTTGGACCGGCACCCAGCTCAGCCTCTTACTAAGCTGCTGAGAGGCTGTGCTGGCCGCTCTTGCCCCCTCCACAACCCAGCACTCCAGTGAGCTTGGGGGGGGGGGAGCAGACAGCCGGTGACTGACAGTCACCAACTCTCTGCTAACAGAGCTGTGGGAACAGAGCGATCTGTGGTGTTTGAACGTTTGGTTCTCAGTGTTAGAGCCAGCGGGAGACAGATGCAGCATGATTTAAAAAAGAAAAACAGTCCTATACTTCTCTTTTAATGTTATGTTCCTTCAGATAATATCACCAGTCTTCAGAACTAACAAGACATCTTAAATCTCTTGGCATGTTGGAATGAGGAACAAGCAAGCAACATTCTAAATACAGTCCACTCCAACATTAAGGGTGAAAGGTACAGAAGCTGCAAGGAAATCAATCAGTATGACAATAATGAGAGAGGTGAGATTCAAGAAACATAAACACATACAGTATACCTGTGAAAGAGTGAGCTAAAGGTGTTTAGAGTAGGAGATAGCTGGAGAGATTGGGGTAGGGAGTTCCAGAGGATGAAAGGTGAGCATGGAGGGAGGAAACAAGGAAACTAGAGAACAGAAGGTCTTGGGAGGACAGGGAAGATGGTTTGGGTGATATAATGAGACAAATCATAAAATATAGTGCAATGAATCATGATTATTTCTGTGATGACAGATGGGATTTATACCTTGACTACTGAGCATGGCATTTCCTACCAGACCTTCTGTGACATGACTACTGATGGTGGAGGCTGGACCTTAGTAGCCAGTATTCATGAGAACAGTATTACTGGAAAGTGCACAGCTGGTGATCGCTGGTCCAGCCAAGAAGGCAACAATAAATACAACCCGGAGGGAGATGGGAACTGGGCAAACTACAATACATTTGGTTTAGCAGATGGAGCAACCAGTGATGACTACAAGGTAACAAATACTAAAATGCATAATAACTAGTGAACGTTTACTACTTTTTTGTGTCTTTTTCTGGGGAACTAATACAATGGATTTATCTGTATCCTTCTGTTTAAATTATAGAGAATTTCAGAAATTACAGTCCCTCATACTCTTCTGTTTTTATATTTCAACATTTAGTGACATATCTGTTTTGGCCACAACTACAACAATTTATCCCTGCTTCCAGTGCTATAACTTGCACTTAGTTTTGATAGCATTTCATGCATCAGAAAAAAAAAATAGATCATGCATGGGACCTTCAAGTTATCAAGAATAACTGTAGAATAATATGATAACCAGATCAAGAAAGTGATGCACAGATCAACCAAACACACAGCATAAGTAGGACAAATAAATGGTTATAATATGCCCTTTTATGTTCTTTATGCACGCAGAATCCCAGCTATTACGACATTGAAGCCAATGATGTGGGTTTATGGCATGTGCCAAACAAGACTCCACTGTCCCTGTGGAAAGACACTGCTCTTCTTCGATATTACACAAAAAGTGACATCCTTTCAGCCCATGGAGGGAATCTCTTTAATCTCTATAAGGTAATCAAACTGCAGGGAACTACACATTTGATAGCATAGCGACAACTGCTATACTGATTCCAAGCTTCCCCAGTGACACAAAAGGTATGAGGAAGCAACTGAAATGTTAAAAAAAAGTTTAAAATAAGTAAATATAATATACTTTCCTATCTGATTACAAATGCTAGCAGCATAAGGCAGCAGGAAAGCAGCGCTATTGCCGGTGAACATGCCTGTCAGATCACACATGCGGGAATAGTGGAAGTTAATGGGGCTAGAACCTGCAAAATCCAAAGTTCTCACTGAAGGCTTGTATGCAAGTTCTTTGCCATAAAAAGTGTATAGGGACCTGGGTCCTGCCCCAGGGAACAAGTATCAATTGGAATTTTTTTTTTTAAACGGACGTTTTTTCAGGAGCAGTGATTTTTATAAAGCTTAAAGTGAAACAATAATAATTTCAAATTCCTTTAAATATCATGCCTGGGGGTGTCTATAGTATGCCTGTAAAGTAGCGCATCTTTCCCGTGTTTATTACTGTACCGCAGCAAAATGACATTTCTAAAGGAAAAAATGTAATTTAAAATTGCTTGCGGCTGTAATATATTGCTGGTTCCCGGCAATATAGAGTAAAAATCAAAGAAAAAAATGGCGTGGGTTCCCCCCACCAGTCTATACCAGGTCCTTCGAGTTTGGTATGGATAAATCCATAACAGACCCTTATCCGAGCACGCAATCTGGCAGGTCACGAAAGGGGGGGGACGAGCGAGTGCCCATACCAGGGGCTGAACCATACCAGGCCACATGCCCTCAACATGGAGACGGTGCTTTGGGGTCCCCCCAAAACACCTTGTCCCCATGTTGATGGGAACAAGGGCCTCATTCCCACAACCCTTGCCTGGTGGTTGTGGGGGTCTGTGGGTGGGGGGCTTATCTGAATCTGGAAGCCCCCTTTAACAAGGGGGCCCCCAGATCCCAGCCCCCTATATGAATGGGTATCGGGTACATTGTACCCCTACCCATTCACCTAAAAAATCAGTGAAAATTATCCATCATCCTCTGGTCTTCCTTCGGTTTTCTCCCTCTTCCTCCAGCTGCTTCTTTCCCTGCTTCTTCCTCCATCTTCCTCCACTTCTTCCTCCGGTCTTCTCCATCTTCCTCTGGCTTCTTTTTCCCCCGCTTCGTCCTCTGGTCTTTCTCCTCCGCCGCTCCCACCACCGTTCCCACCGCCGTTCCCACCGCCGTTCCCACTGAACATTCAAAAAACTAACCTCCTCCGATGTTGCGATGGGGCGCATGACGTCACCCCAAGACCCCACCACTTCACCGCCCGGGGCATGATGGGTCAGTGATGTCACAAGGGGCGGGGTCTCCTGTTGACGTCATCCAGCGGCCACGCCCCATAGTTATATATAAAATGTGCGCTATGGATGCGGACAGATCTGCTGGCCGCAGCGTCGGAGGAGGGTCGTTGTTTTCATGTTCAGCAGGTTAGTGGTGGGAGCGGCAGAGGAGAAAGACCGGAGGATGAAGCGGGGGAAGAAGAAGCTGGAGGAAGATGGAAAAGACCGAAGGAAGACCGGAGGAAGATGGAGGAAGAAGCGGGGGAAAGAAGAAGTCATTTTTAATAAAGGAATTGTCAACAACCAGCTTTGTCTTTTGTCACATTTCACAGCTTTTTTAGGTGAATGGGTAGGGGTACAATGTACCCGATACCCATTCACATAGGGGGTGGGCTGGGATCTGGGGGCCCCCTTGTTAAAGGGGGCTTCCAGATTCCAATAAGCCCCTTGCCCGGAGACCCCCACAACCACCAGGCAAGGGTTGTGGGGATGAGGCTCTTGTCCCCAATTTGAGAGCATGTGGCCTGGTATGGTTCAGGAGGGGGGGCACTCGCTCGCCCCCCTTTCCTGACCTGTCAGGTTGCGTTTTCCAAAAAATAAAGGGGGCGGGCTTTCCATGTGATGTCAACAGATGGTCACGTCCAATGGCTGTGTAAGAGACACCAGACAGTGGGTGACAACACAACGGAGGAAGACGGCAGCGAGGAAGAACACAGCAGTGGGAGAATTAGGTGGGAGAGACTTTCAGGTCGCACAAGTGTGAAAGGAGCCTTATGGACCTCAAGTTGTATGAAAAGTCAGCCAAGTGTGAAAGGAACCTAATGAGATTAATTGATTACGCTTTTGAATTAGGCCCCATTTTCACTTGTGCGACCAATGCCTGTGTAATCTTGCGGTATATGGGCCTCAAGTCGCATCAAAGTCAAACCAAAGTAGTGCAAGGACGAATTTGACCCACTTGCAGGATGCAGTGAGAATAGTGCCTAATTCAAAGGTGTTATCCATGAATCTCATTCACACTGCTGTGACCTGAAATTCACACTGCCACACTTTGCTGCTGCAACTTGGCTCCAACTTCTGGGAATGCCTGTGTAATATTGCACTCTGTGTACCTCAAGTCACATGAAAGTCACACCAAAGTAGTACAGGGACTACTTTGAAGTTGTTGAAACTTGAAGTAGCACAGATATGAATGGTTATCATTGAGAATCATGTGGTACATTCAACTCGGAGGTCCAAATTTGCTGGAAAAGTCACCCAACTGTGAAACAAGTCATATATATTTTAATAGAAAGGAGCTCTCATTTATATTTGCATAGTCCTTACTGATTTACATCAGCAGAACAAATGCAGGAAGTGATGTGTGCACATGGGCCAGAAGGAAATGTGTGGTGATGCCAAACAAATCAATGAACCCCACCCACCCCCACATTGAGTAAGCACAAGTACATATGCTACACTTACCCGGCAAATGAGCAGCACCTCCTGTTTGCTAAAGAGGGACCTCGCCATGTCCACCTAGATGGAGATCCTGACCAGCACAGGAACTTCCGGGTGATTACAATTACTCATTTCCGGTTCAGAAGGTGAAACCATGCTCATTTGATCGCAACCACAATTAGAATTTTTTTATTTTCATTTATTTGCAAATATGCACATTTGTATTTTTATATATGATATTTGAAGGTAAATTTAAGAGAGTTCGATAAGAAATGATGTCCCTGGGATAGCATACAAAGGCTAAGGCCCAGTTTGAGTCCTGGTTCACACTGACAGCGGGAGGAAATAACGCGAGTTCAGCTGAACTCACATGATTTAATTCCCAACTGCACGGGGAATTTCAGAAACTTCTGAGCAGGTTTCTGCACTGATGTCAATAAAAATTGCACCCCGAAGTCGCCAAAAAGTAGAACAGAAACTACTTTTGGAAATTGCGGCGCTGCACCAATTAGAACGGTGCAATTGCCACCAATTTGACAAATCGCACCAATGTGAACCAAGGCTGACACATACAACACTGCTGAATTCATTACCTGCAATTCTCCAGTCATTTACTTGCAGGTGTCCTGAAGAGATTTGTTTTTTGGTGCACAAATACAAGGTTTAAAAGAAAGATATTGCACTTCCCCAAAACCACCAAAATTAATTTTAAATAAAAGATAGAAAAGAGGAAAAAAAACACAACAAGCTCAATAATGTGCTTTTATTTTGCCAGCAGCAACATGTACATTCATTTACTAGCTTCAAAAAAACATTCTTCAGGATACATGGTGCTACATTTAGCAAAACAGTTAGAAATTGGGTTTTAAGGGCCCTGCTCATAGAAGCTTACAATCTAAAAATTTGTCTAAACCTTAGAGTGAACACAGCTTTACTTTCAGTATATAGCGGGTAACATTTCATACTACAACTCACCCATCAGCCCACATCATTTTTATTTGCAAAATTATAGAAACATACTTAAAAGTAAATATTCTTACAAAGCATTCCAACATCATATTAAAAAAGGCATATATTCAAAATATAACACCCACCACCAGCCCACAATCCACACACATACATAGGTGACCATATTCTGCTGGAAGCTGCATTTCTGTGTACATGATTAAGCAATGAGATTAAAGAGTAGAAGGTCAGCACATGCTCCCAAACCATGTTTGCATGGTCAGACAGGAACAATATGCACATAACATTGACAGCATGGCCACATAAACCCACTTTTGATGGAAAAAATGCACAAGAATTTCATCAAACAAACAGCCCTAGTTGGGTGTTTGTCAATATGCACAATATCATTCCTTCTCCCCCAACAAATCACAGCAAAAAAACCTGGCCTTCTTAGGTCAAACAAACCCCCCCTACTGCAGCCCTTTATATAAGATAGGTTGTATTGTTAGAACACTGACACACGCCCAATAGAAGAACGCGCCCACCAGTATCTTTTAATCGGTCTCTTCGTGTATGTCTAAAGTGATTGCACCTGATGAGCAGGAACACATATTACTATTTTAAACTGTGTTAGCCCTTGGCTATGTGCATCAAATCTCCAACTACAGGCCAAAGATCAAAGTCCATTTGCATGCACATAAACAAAGCAATAATTTTCTAAGCATATGTACCTGTGCAGTGTAAACCCTAAAAGTCCATTTGCATGCACATAAACAAAGCAATAATTTTCTAAGCATATGTACCTGTGCAGTGTAAACCCTAAAATTTGATATGTCTCTGGGCATGATTAGTGCTAACAAACATTAACATCAGTCCGTGGCTGCATTGAGCTTCCAATCTAAAGTTCAAAACTAACTTTCTTACATTATAGACTATTTTGACAGGAGACAAATAAAATACCAGCATGTCTTTGGATTGTGGTGAGAAACCCACAAAGGGAGAACATATAAACTTTAACACAAGCATTAGCATGTTGGGGAATTGAACTAGCAATCCCAGTGCTGTTAGATGGAATTGCTACCTGTAACGAGCCCCTTGCTCACTCGGTTCCACTCTCCCGACACTCCTCTGCTGCTATAGAATCAGACTGCAGATCGCAACATCTGATTACTCGGTCATCCAATGCTCCGGGATTAGAACTACAGCTATGTGCCGTTCTAACCCAGTTGTGATAGCTCAGAACAAACACCAGGCAGGCTGTATGTAAGTTCAACCAGGAATCTCCTTTATTCAAAAATACAGGCTCTTTTATACACTAACAGTGGAGGTGCATACCTCCTGCTCATATTACTTTAACAATACATCTGTAACCTAATTAACCTAATTAACATGGGCTAATTAACGAATCCCTTTAGACAGCCTAGATGACTCAGACATGACCTTTAGGCCAGACTGGCCTTCTTGTAGCTTAGAACCCCAAATCAACATTATCACAATAGCAGAGTTAATTAACACAAACAACAATGGGGATCTAATGACTCTTAGATCCCATACTAGAGACTTATTTACAATACACATTCTAGCAGACAACAGACAGGTAGCTGGAATTGATGACATTAGCATTTAATAGTAGGAGTCCCAACGGAATGAATCAGTCACTATTCCAATATGGCAAATCCAGGGTCCCCAGAGTCTGTGTGTCCTGGGGGACCAGGACCCGAATCCACAGTAATACCACCTCAAGGGACCCCAGGCATACAGCTCACAAAGAGCACCGTTCCCCCAAATGCCAAGGCCCACGATCAATCGGCAAGAGGCTAGCATTCAGTCCCCTCCAAAAGTCTCTCTCCTGGCTAGGTCTGTCACACTACCCATTTAGCCAGTGGGCAGCCTCACGCATGTTGTCTGCATCTCTGTGGTGTGAACCAGTCCTAAGACCATAGCCATGCTCAGTGTCACAAGCAATATACAATATATTGTCCGAAGTATTGGGACCCCTGCCTTTATACACACATAAACTGTAATGGCATCCTGGTCTTAGTCCGTAGGGTTCAAAATTAATTTGGCCCACCCTTTGGGAATGCTGTCCACAAGGTTTAGGAGTGTGTCTATGGGAATGTTTAACCATTCTTCCATAAGTGCATTTGTGGGATCAGGCACTGATGTTAGATGAGAAGGCCTGGCTTACAGTCTCCGCTCTAATTCATCCCCAAGGTGTTCTGTTGTGTTGAGGTCAGGACTCTGTGCAGGCCAGTCAAGTTCCTCCACCCCAAAGTCACTCATCCATGTCTTTATGGACCTTACTTTGTGCACTGGTCCAAATCATTTGGTGGAGGGGGTATTAGGATGTGGGGTTGTTTTTTAGGGGTTGGGTTTGGCTTCTTAGTTCCAGTAAAGGGAACTTTTAAGGCATCAGCATACCAATACATTTTGGACAATTTCATGTTCCCAACTTTGTGGGAACAGTTTGGGGATGGCCCCTTCCTGTTCCAACATGACTGCACACCAGTGCACAAAGAAAGGTCCATAAAGACATGGATGAGCGAGTTTGGGGTGGAGGAACTTGACTGGCCTGCACAGAGTCCTGACCCGAACCCGATAGAACACCTTTTGGCTGAATTAGAGCAGAGACTGTGAGCCAGGCCTTCTCATCCAACATCAGTGCCTGGCCTCACAAAATGCACTTCTTCAAGAATGGTCATAGACACACTAAACCTTGTGGACAGCCTTCCCAGAAGCTGTTCTAGCTGCAAAGGGTGGGCCAAATGAATTTTTAACCCTACGGACTAAGACTGGGCTGCCATTAAAGTTCATGTGTATGTAAAGGCAGGCGTCCCAATATTTTTGGCTAGATAGTGTATCTGGCAAGATTTACAATGATGGTGGAACCCTCCTACACATAAATACTACATTTAGACATAGTTTTAGGACCTGGGAGATGAGACAACTTCTCTACCTGAAGCGGCATGTTTGGGATTTGAACCCAGACCCTCAGCAAAAGTTCTAACCTCTAAGCCACGGAGCTGCCACATGTGAAAGCCTCCTACACATAAATACACATAAATACTGCATTTCTTTGGACATACAGGTGATGGAATTACATTACTCAAGAGTTATTCTTCTTGATTTATTCTGTGATATTTGGTGGCTCTTTGTGGGTGAGTGTAGAATAGTGATATTACCCTCAAATTTTTGGGAATTACATTTTGATTTCTGATGTTGGTACACATTTCAAATTTTTGGACTCAAATTATGATTATTTGGAAATAATAAAAAGCACAAAAAATTGTGACTCATTGTAAATTTGCATCAGCAATGGTATTGTTTGTGGTTTGTAAAGACACCTGTGTGAGTTTGGGTAAAGATTGTTGTGAGATGGAGAATAACAAATGAAAGTGACAGAGAAAAATATATTTTATCAAAACATTCCACATTCTAGCATTCTTAAAAACAAAATAGTTGAAGTAGAAGCAACAATGTTGCAAAGGAAAATTTATTTCAGCAAAAGATACATTTCATCTCAACATTAAGGCTGGCTTCACACCTATGCAAATTTGATGTGGCTTACCCCACATCCAATTCGCAGAACATTTTAAAATCTATTACTTTCAATCAGTCTGGTTCACATATGTGCGTTGCATTCGCACTCCGCATTGCCCAAAAAACGTGTGTGTTTTCTAGGCAGTGCGGCTGCGAATTGCAGGCACATATTCTTTTATGGGAATGCATCTGATTCGCAGATGCGTTCCGTTGTGAACAGGCATTCTCTCCCCCTCCTCACTACACCTCCCCCTCTCCCTGCTCAGCTGATCCGCAGCTACAACAGAGAGGAAGCGCTGAACAGCTGCTTTTTCTCTTCGCACAGGGAACGGAGCTGGAATTTGCACTGGACTGGTGTGAATCCAGCCTAAAAGGATTTATTTGGGGAAGTTACAATTGTACCATTAGAATCAATAACTAAAACTTGCACTGGACTATAATAGCACCGATTTTCACTCCCAAAAAATGCTCTTTAACACAGCGCTCATTTTGGTATTTACTATAGTGCCCTAAAAAAAAGACATTGGAGCTAAAATGAGAGCTATTTGCGAGTCTGAGCATGCTCAGTTGTTTTGGCATCTAGTTGTACAAAAAAAGGGAATGTATCTCTTCTCAGACTTTTAAAGATATTTCAGTGTAGAAATCACTTTTTCACACAGTTTAAAAGCAGATTATCTTTAAATAATATACTGCGTATTTCAGTACCATTTAGGCAATTATATCATGCTCTAAACATTATTTCCATGTGCAATTCTCCAGGTTTTAGCAGAGTAAGGGCTTGGGCGCTATTTGTTTTCAGGGAACTATAGTAAATTAGAATTTGGGAGTATTTTTTTTACCAGCGCTATAGTGAATACCGTTTTAGCGGTAATTAGCGCTGCAGTGATATAGTAAATGACCCCCAGAGTCTCTTGGGCAGATAAAGAAAACCGATGAGCAAGTCAACTAGCAAGTAATACCGCGTACAGACGATCGGACATTCCGATCGTGGATTTTTGTTCTGAAGTATGTTGGCTCAAACTTGTCTTGCATACACACGGTCACACAAATGTTGTCAGAAATTCAGAACGTCAAGAACGTTGTGACGTAAAACACTTATGATGAGCAGAGAAAAATGAAGTTCCAGAGCGGAAGAAGAAGAAGAAGCCAGTGCGGCTCTTCTGCTTGTTTCCGAGCATGCGTGGATTTTTGTGCTTCGGAATTGTGTACACACGCTCTGAATTTCCGACAAGTTTTGTTGTCAGAAAATTTGAGAACCAGCTCTCAAACATTTGTTGTCGGAAATTCCGACAGCAAATGTCCGATGGAGCATACACACGGTCGGAATTTCCGACAACAAGCTCACATTGAACATTTGTTGTCAGAAATTCCAATTGTGTGTACTCGGCATTAGACATTTCAAGTTTTGTTTGAACCAACCCTTACATGTTCATGGGAAAGCTATTTTCTGTCTTGTAATTTTATTGGTTATGAAAGAGTAAATAACAACATTGACACCCATGTAGGGGTTAGAATATCTGATAGGGGTTTTTCCTGGTGATCTTATAACACTTATACCCTCACTTAATGTGAAACTATTTGTGTTTCTTCTAGAAATATCCTGTAAAATATGATGCTGGGACGTGTCCAGCCAGTAATGAACCTTCTGCACCAGTTATTTACGATAAGGGAAGTGCACAGGAGACGGTCAGACTGCAAGCACCCTTTGCAAGAGGTATGTTTTTTATGTATGGTTTTGCAGTGTATGTTAAAGCTTTCCACATCAGAATAATAATTTGCAAAGTTATATTCTTGTTGAAATGATTCCTAATAGGTCAGTAGGTGTTTGTGATAGGTCAGTAATCAATAGTTGTCCAGTCTTATTTATCAGTGTGCACTAATTAACTAACTTAATTGACCAAAACACCAATGCAATTCAAATTCTCAAATTCCATTTAGAACAGAAAAAAATCTGATTGGTCACTAAGTCAGGCCTATAGCTCTACGATCAGCTAATGCTTACTGCTGATATGAAAAATCTAACTTTGATTCAGGAGGGAGGGGGTCTGACATCTGAAGAGAGATCATCGCTTTCATGCAAAGATCAAGGGTTCTTCAGTATAGCATGCTGGCTGGGGACATGCCAAAGACAAAAATGTTTGCCCCCTCCAAACATAGATGGGAATCTATCTCCACATCCCTGGCCTAGGCACTGTGGCTGTATTTGCTTGGGGGAAAAGTTGATTGGGCAGAATGTGTTTTCTCAGTCAATTGCTTATTGTAGAGCTTCCCCCTCTGTGGGAGCAAACATGATTTTATTTAGTTACAAATATTGATCAGCTAACTGGCACAGATGGCCACTGCCTAATGTTCTGGTATGAACTTTATTTCATAGAAAATCTGCCACCAACACTATGACTTCCAAAGCTCTGGCCATTTAAAGTGATTGTAAATGTCCATTTTTTTCAAATTAAAATAACAAACATGTCATACTTACCTCCTCTGTGCAGTGGTTTTGCACAAAGCCGCTCGGATTCTCCTCTTCTCGTATCCCCCTCTGGCACTCCTGGCTCCTCTCCCCCAGGTTCTTGCTTTAGGCACATTAATGCAGGCTCGCTCTAAAGCCCCGCTCTATGTGTCCATTGACAAAGAGCTTGACTTAGTTACATAGTTACATAGTTACATAGTAGGTGAGGTTGAAAAAAGACACACGTCCATCAAGTCCAACCTATGTGTGTGATTATGTGTCAGTATTACATTACATATCCCTGTATGTTGCGGTCATTCAGGTGATTATCTAATAGTTTCTTGAAGCTATCAATGCTCCCCGCTGAGACCACCGCCTGTGGAAGGGAATTCCACATCCTTGCCGCTCTTACAGTAAAGAACCCTCTACGTAGTTTAAGGGTAAACCTCTTTTCTTCTAATTGTAATGAGTGGCCACGAGTCTTACTAAACTCTCTTCTGCGAAAAAGTTTTATCCCTATTGTGGGGTCACCAGTACAGTATTTGTAAATTGAAATCATATCCCCTCTCAAGCGTCTCTTCTCCAGAGAGAATAAGTTCAGCGCTCGCAACCTTTCCTCATAACTAAGATCCTCCAGACCCTTAATTAGCTTTGTTGCCCTTCTTTGTACTCGCTCCATTTCCAGTACATCCTTCCTGAGGACTGGTGCCCAGAACTGGACAGCATACTCCAGGTGCGGCCGGACCAGAGTCTTGTAGAGCGGGAGAATTATCGTTTTATCTCTGGAGTTGATCCCCTTTTAATGCATGCCAATATTCTGTTTGCTTTATTAGCAGCAGCTTGGCATTGCATGCCATTGCTGAGCCTATCATCTACTAGGACCCCCAGGTCCTTTTCCATCCTAGATTCCCCCAGAGGTTCTCCCCCCAGTGTATAGATTGCATTCATATTTTTGCCACCCAAATGCATTATTTTACATTTTTCTACATTGAACCTCATTTGCCATGTAGTCGCCCACCCCATTAATTTGTTCAGGTCTTTTTGCAAGGTTTCCACATCCTGCGGAGAAGTTATTGCCCTGCTTAGCTTATTATCGTCTGCAAATACAGAGATTGAACTGTTTATCCCATCCTCCAGGTCGTTTATGAACAAATTAAATAGGATTGGTCCCAGCACAGAACCCTGGGGATCCCCACTACCCACCCCTGACCATTCTGAGTACTCCCCATTTATCACCACCCTCTGAACACGCCCTTGTAGCCAGTTTTCAATCCATGTACTCACCCTATGGTCCATGCCAACGGACCTTATTTTGTACAGTAAACGTTTATGGGGAACTGTGTCAAATGCTTTTGCAAAAGCCAGATACGCCACGTCTACGGGCCTTCCTTTATCTAGATGGCCACTCACCTCCTCATAGAAGGTTAATAGATTGGTTTGGCAAGAACGATACTTCATGAATCCATGCTGATTACTGCTAATGATATCGTTCTTATTACTAAAATCTTGTATATAGTCCCTTATCATCCCCTCCAAGAGTTTACATACTATTGATGTTAGGCTAACTGGTCTGTAATTCCCAGGGATGTTTTTTGGGCCCTTTTTAAATATTGGTGCTACATTGGCTTTTCTCCAATCAGCTGGTACCATTCCAGTCAATAGACTGTCTGTAAAAATTAGGAAAACGGTCTGGCAATCACCTGACTGAGTTCCCTAAGTACCCTCGGATGCAAGCCATCTGGTCCCGGTGATTTATTAATGTTAAGTTTCTCAAGTCTAATTTTAATTCCGTCCTCTGTTAACCATGGAGGTGCTTCCTGTGTTGTGTCATGAGGATAAACACTGCAGTTTTGGTTACTGAAGCCCCCCGATTCACTCGTGAAGACTGAGGAGAAGAATAAATTCAATACCTTTGCCATCTCCCCATCCTTTGTAACCAGATGTCCTTCCTCATTCTTTATGGGGCCAATATGGTCTGTCCTCCCTTTTTTACTGTTTACATACTTAAAGAATTTCTTGGGATTTTTTTTGCTCTCCTCCGCTATGTGCCTTTCATGTTCTACCTTAGCCGTCCTAATTGCACCCTTACATTTCTTATTGCATTCTTTATAAAGTCTGAATGCTGAGGATGATCCCTCAACCTTGTATTTTTTGAAGGCCTTCTCCTTTGCTTTTATATGCATTTTTACATTGGAGTTAAGCCATCCAGGATTTTTGTTCGCTCTTTTAAATTTATTACCCAATGGGATACATTGGCTAATGCCCTTATTTAATATGCTCTTAAAGCAAACCCATCTCTCCTCTGTATTCTTTGTTCCTAATATTTTATCCCAATTTATGCCTTTTAGCAAGGTTTGTAGTTTAGGGAAGTTGGCTCTTTTGAAATTCAGTGTCTTTGTGTTCCCTTCATGTTTCTTATTTGTGTGATTTATACTAAAACTAATTGACCTGTGAACGCTGTTACCTAAATTGCACCGTATTTCCACATCTGTGATCAGGTCTGTATTGTTGGTAATCAGTAGATCCAGTAATGTTTTATTTCTAGTTGGTGCGTCTACCATCTGACCCATAAAATTGTCCTGCAAGACATTAAGGAACTGGCGAGCCTTAAATGAATGCGCGGTTCCCTCCGCCCAGTCTATGTCTGGATAATTAAAATCCCCCATTATGATAACACTTCCCATCCTTGCTGCTAATCCAATTTGTGATAGGAGATCCGTCTCCACTTCCTCCCTCAGGTTAGGGGGCCTATAGCATACTCCCAGTATTATTTTCCCCTTAGCTTCATCCCTTTGGAGCTCTACCCATAAGGATTCCACCTCCTCTCTAGCTCCCTCAGTGATGTCATCTCTCACATTCGCTTGTACATTATTCTTGATATATAGGCATACCCCTCCCCCTTTTTTACCCTCTCTATCCTTGCGGTATAGGGTATACCCTTGAATGTTTGCCAGCCAATCATGAGAGCTGTTGAACCAGGTCTCTGAAATTCCCACAAAATCCAAATCCTCCTTGTACAACAGTATCTCCACTTCACCCATCTTGTCCGCCATGCTCCTGGCATTGGTGAACATGCCACATAGTTTAGACCGGTCTCATATTGTCCTCGTATTGGGTGTTTCAAGATTGCAACTAGGACTTGCTACTATACTCACCTTGTGTTTTTGTGCTTTGGTTAACCTACCACTAATGCCCCCAATACTACCCTCTGGAATATCTTCGGCGCTGGCTATCACTGTCTCTGGACCCTCCCCCCCATCGCCTAGTTTAAAAACCCCTCTAACTTTTTGGCCATCTTCATTCCCAGCAGATCTGCACCCTCCTCATTTAGGTGCAGTCCGTCCCTTCTATAGTACCGGTTACCGACTGAGAAGTCGGCCCAGTCCTCCAGGAACCCAAACTCCTCCTTACTGCACCAGCTCTTCAGCCACTTGACTTGATCCTACCCCTTTCTTTCCTCACTTGCTGACATTGATAGCAGCGGGAGCCGATGGCTCCCACTGCTGTCTCTCAGCCAATGTGGAGGGAGGGAGCCACATCGCTTGATTGAGGCCAGGCTCAGGTAAGTATAAGGGGGCTGGGGAGCTGCATTCAGATGATTTTTCATTCTTAATGCAGGGAATGCATTAAGGTTACAAAACCTTCTGCCTTTTTGTACCCAGGTAGTGGACCGGCTTATGCATTCACACTTTCCAATAGTAAAACCTACACAAATTTCTCAACTCACGGTGGCTACATTGGGATAAGGACATTTTAACAAGTTGCCTAGAGCAGAGACCTTGCTGTCATTCAAAGACCCACACTTCAAAAATAAAACATCAAATTCAACTGTTTGCCATGAGTAACAGCTCTAGAAACCAGTGGCGGCTGGTGCTCAAAATTTTTTTGGGTGGCGCAAACTGAAAAATTAAACTGTTAGTAACGCATGACTGTAAATAGCCATTTACAGTATCTCCCAAAAGTGAGTACATCCAGGGGCGGACTGACCATTGAGCCACTCGGGCACTGCCCGAGGGCCCTGGGCCACTAGGGGCCCCATCAGGGTTGCCAGCCTCAGTAAAACCAGGGACAGTATGTATAAATCTGTGTTTTTTTTACATCTGTCTGTGTATACTGTGTGTACATGTATGTGTATACTGTGTGATTGTATACTGTGTGTGTGTATACTGTGTGGCCCCATAATCTCTGATTGCCTGGGGTCCCCATAATCTCCTATTGCCCGGGGGCCCCATGAGTTATCAGTCCGCCCCTGAGTACACCCCTCACATTTTTTAAAAATATTTTATTATATCTTTTCATGTGACAACACTGAAGAAATGACACTTTGCTACAATGTAAAGTAGTGAGTGTACAGCTTGTATAACAGTGTAAATTTGCTGTCCCCTCAAAATAACTCAACACACAGCCATTAATGTCGAAACCACTGGCAACAAAAGTGAGTACACCCCTAAGTGAAAATGTCCAAATTGGGCCCAATTAGCCATTTTCTCTCCCCACTGTCTTGTGGCCACCATTATTTTCTCTCTGAAAACTTTCTGAGGATCTGAAAAAAATAACTGTCCACGTCATGATTCCCATAGCAGCTGTGTGTCCGGCATCCCGCACACACTTAAAGGGCCAGTATTTTATTTGTATTAATTTTTTTATGATCAGTAGCTTTGGGGGGGGGGGCGCCTCTGCGCCCCCTATGGGTGGGCTGCCACTGCTAGAAACATTATTTAAAGCCAATATCCATGGACTTGTCAATGGGCTATTATACTGTATTTCCTATATATACCGTATAAAATATATCTAAGTAGTAATTTCTATGAATAGTGAATCTAAAACTGTATTCTGCAGATGAAATTACTGGCGGTTTTATCCAGTTCCGAGTAATTAACAATGAAAATGCAGCAATTGCTTTATGTCCTGGAATGAAGGTCACCAACGGCTGCAATGCAGAACATGTAAGTTGTAACCAGTGTGAGAAAAACTGTAATTGTTGCCTTGTGCATGCATACAGTGAGTTAATCATAATTTTGTGAGTGCAGTACTAATCACTAGTATTCACTACCCTCATTTTCTAAATTTTGTCATTTAACATTAAATAAAATTAATTAAAAATGTGTTTTTTTAAAAGGGGCTAGCTATAATATCTATGATTTTGTACAACTCAAGATTCTCCCACACTAAAATGTCACATCTCTACAGCATGTACACAAATATAATTATTAGCACACACATGAGAAATCTTAACAGCACATTTCTCATTAAATGTATAATATGCAAATAACACACACTCTACATCTACACATACAGTATCTCACAAAAGTGAGTACACCCCTCACATTTTTGTAAATATTTTATTATATCTTTTTATGTGACAATACTGAAGAAATGACACTTTGCTACAATGTAAAGTAGTAAGTGTACAGCTTGTATCACAGTGTAAATTTGCTGTCCCCTCAAAATAACTCAACACACAGCCATTAATGTCGAAACCGCTGGCAACAAAAGTGAGTACACCCCTAAGTGAAAATGTCCAAATTGGGCCCAATTAGCCATTTTCTCTCCCCGGTGTCATGTGACTTGTTAGTGTTACAAGTCTCAGGTGTGAATGGGGAGCGGGTGTGTTAAATTTGGTGTTATCGCTCTCACTCTCTCATACTGGTCACTGGAAGTTCAACATGACACCTCATGGCAAAGAACTCTCTGAGGATCTAAAAAAAAGAATTGTTGCTCTACATAAAGATGACCTAGGCTATAAGAAGATTGCCAATACCATGAAACTGAGCTGCAGCATGGTGGCCAAGAGCATACAGCAGTTTAACAGGACAGGTTCCACTCAGAACAGGCCTTGCCATGGTCAACCAAAGAAGTTGAGTGTACGTGCTCAGCGTCATATCCAGAGGTTTTCTTTGGGAAATAGACGTATGACTGCTGCCAGCATTGCTGCAGAGGTTAAAGGGGTGGGGGGGTCAGACTGTCAGTGCTCAGACCATACGCCACACACTGCATTAAATTGATCTGATCGGCTGTCGTCCCAGAAGGAAGCCTCTTCTAAAGATGATGCACAATAAAGCCTGCAAACAGTTTGCGGAAGACAAGCAGACTAAGGACATGGGGTACTAGAACCAGGTCCTGTGCTCTGATGAAACCAAGATAAACTTATTTGGCTCAGATGGTGTCAAGCGTGTGTGGCGGCAACCAGGTGAGGAGTACAAAGACAAGTGTGTCTGTGACTGTGACTGTGGATACAGTCAAGTATAGTGGTGGGAGTGTCATGGTCTGGGGCTGCATGAGTGCTGCCGGCACTGGGGAGCTACAGTTCATTGAGGGAACCATGAATGTCAACATGTACTGTGACATACTAAAGCAGAGCATGATCACCTTCCCTTTGGAGACTGGGCCGCAGGGCAGTATTTCAACATGATAACAACCCCAAACACACCTCCAAGACGACCACTGCCTTGTTAAGGAAGCTGAGGGTAAAGGTGATGGACTGGCCAAGCATGTCTCCAGACCTAAACCCAATTGAGCATCTGTGGGGCATCCTCAAAGGGAAGGTGGAGGAGCGCAAGGTCTCTAACATCCACCAGCTCTGTGATGTCTTCATGGAGGAGTGGAAGAGGACTCCAGTGGTAACCTGTGAAGCTCTGGTGAACTCCATGCCCAAGAGGGTTAAGGCAGTGCTGGAAAATAATGGTGGCCACAAAAAAAAAAATTGACACTTTGGGCCCAATTTGGACATTTTCACTTAGGGGTGTACTAACTTTTGTTGCCAGCAGTTTAGAGATTAATGGCTGTGTGTTGAGTTATTTTGAGTTGACAGCAAATTTACACTGTTATACAAGCTGTACACTCACTACTTTACATTGTAGAAAAGTGTAATTTCTTCAGTGTTGTCACATGAAAAGATATAATAAAATATTTACAAAAATGTGAGGGGTGTACTCACTTTTGTGAGATATTGTATGTGTGGTAATCAAGTACAAATGAGGGTACACAAGAGTATAAAAAATAATCCATCTTTTCTATCAAAAGCCTTTAACTCTGAATGAGCAACATCACATAAAGGTTGTATTGCTGACGTTTTTATGGGTCAGGTATATAAGCAGCAGTTTAAAAAAATAGATGTAGCACCCCCAACTCCAGGAATCATGGTGGTGCCCCCCAGAGACAGGTGTGGGCCGGCATTTCAGTTTAGAGTGGTGATTACTTAGGCTGGGTTCAAACCTATGCAAATTGGATGTGGCTTACACCGCATCCAATTCGCAGAACATTTTAAAATCTATTACTTTCAATCAGTCTGGTTCACATATGTGTGTTGCATTCGCACTCCGCATTGCCCAAAAAACGTGTGCATTTCCTGGGCAGTGCGGTGCGAATTGCAGGCACATCTTCTTCTATGGGAACGCATCTGATTTGCAGATGCGTTCCTTTGTGAACAGACATTGTCTCCCCCTCCTCATTATACCTCCCCCTCTCCTTGCTCAGCTGATTCGCAGCTACAACGGAGAGGAAGCGCTGAACAGCTGCTTTTTCTCTTTGCACAGAGACTGGAGCTGGAATTAGCACTGGACTGGTGTGAATCCAGCCTTAGGCAACAATGGGATGTGAGCAGATGGGTGCCAGTCACTTTAAGATGAAAACTAGACATGTGCAATGAGTTTTTTCCCGAATTTGTTTTTTGACTAAATTTGACAAATTCGTTAATTCGGAAATATTCTAATTAACGAAAACCCGTTTGACAAATTTTTCTAAAAATTCGTAAATTAAAAAATTTGAAAATTTGTAAATTCGAAAAGTAGAATGAAAATCCGAAAATTCAAAAGAGTGAAAATCCAAAAATAAAAACGAAAATCCAAAAAATCGAAAACCCGAAAATTTCGAAAATCTGAATGAATAACTAACTAACTAATAATAATAACTATTGCTAACTATTAAATTATAGGTATCGGAATTTCCTTTCAAATCTGTCTGTTAGGGAACGTAACGAATACGAATTTATCCGAAGTTACGAATTATCTGAAAAAACGAATGCCGCATCTAAACGCATGGAACGTAACTAATTAATGGCAATAAATAAAAATATTAATAAAGCATTTTATTATTATTATTTATTATTAATAATTTGTTACGTTCCATTCATTTCCTTCATAAACAGCCTAATTTGAAAGGAAATTCCAGTACCTATAATTTAATCGTTTTCACACTGAGGCGTCTCTAAACTGCCAGTAAAACACTGAAAGCTTTTGAAGAGCTTTTCAGGCACTTTTGAAGAGCTTTTCAGGTGCTTTTGAAGTGCTTTCCATTCATTTTAATGGAGAGGGGTGTTTTTTCATTGCGCTGCCAACCCACTGCCCCAGTGTGGAAGCATTAATTGATTTTAATGGAAATAGGTTTTCTTGAGCTTTTTAGGCGCTTTTTTTAGTGTGAAAGTACCTGAAAAGCGCCTTAGTGTTAAAGGGGTCTTAGTTAGTTAGTTTTAGACCACTTTCACACTGAGGCGCTTTTCAGGTGCTTTCACGCTAAAAAAAGCGCCTGAAAAGCTCACGAAAACCTATTTCCATTAAAATTAATGAATGCTTTCACACTGGGGCAGTGCGCTGAAAAACTCCCATCTCCATTGAAATGAATGGAAAGCTCTTCAAAAGTGCCTGAAAAGCTCTTCAAAAGCGCTTAGTGTTTTTACTGGCAGTTTAGAAGCACCTCAGTGTGAAAGTGGCCTTATTATTTCAGATTTTCAAATTTCCGAATACCGCATCTAAACGAATGGAACGTAACAAATTAAAATTTTTCCGAAGTTACAAATTTATTCAAAATAATGAATTTAAATAATAAAGAATGACTCAAAAAACGAAAACAACACCCATGACACCCATGAAGACTTCAAAAAAGGAACAAAAGTACACAGAGTATTCACAGATAAGGAAACTTAAACCAACCCAGCATTCTATGATTGGAGCTCCTGACTGTAAAACACGTTAACCTCTTGCTTACTGGGCACTTAAACCCCCCTCCTGCCCAGACCAATTTTCAGCTATAATAGGGCTTACCTGTAGGTAAAATGAATATCTCCTAAACCTATACAGTTTAGGAGCTATTCAGCCTGCATGCAACCACTGACGTCAGCGTTGCATGCGCAGTGAAGGTCCGGCAAAGGTCCAGTGTATCGTGCCGAAACTTGCAGGAACGGAGGGCTCCCGTGCGTATACGTGTGAGTGATGTCATCGTGGCTCCGGCCACTCACAGCACCGAAGACGCGAACCCGGAAGAATCGCCAAGGCAAAATGTCAGCTCCCTCAGTGGTGACTGGGAGACAGTGTGGGAGGGCTTCATTCTAAGGTATTTCATAATGGTGCATACTAGCTCATTAAACTTTTGCCTTTGTAGAATTTTTTTTTTCTCCTTCTTCTGGGTATACAACCGCTTTAAGGCAGTGAGATTTACATAAATGTGTCATTTCAAAACCAGCATCCTATCACACCATTTCATTTTTCACCATGGCACGAACATAACTGGCAAAGAATGTTCTAATACAATCTCATCTATTATAAATCAATCAATCAATCACACATGCTTATCAGAGTTGCCAACTGTCAGTAAATTTACAAACAGTTTGTAAATCTGTAATTTTTGCACATGTCCATTTTGGACATTCATGGGCAGATGCAAAAATTACGGGTTTTGCAAACTGTTTGTAAATTTACTGACAGTTGGAAACCCTGATACTTATAAATGCAACAGTTGTTCTGTTAAAGATATAACATTTACTCACTAATCTATTGACAAAATTAAGCTACATTTTGAAAAAAGGCTGGACTCCTCAGTCAGAGTAAAACACTAAATGATATGGCAGTCAAGGCTTTAACAAGGCAATCAATGTACAGCTCAGTTTCTGGTACACCAGTAAGTACATTTCAAAACTGTGACACAGAGGTCCGCCAGGAGAAAGGTTTGAGTTCTACTATAATCTGAAAATATGAACAGCCATGTTGTTTTTGAAAATGTTTTGTGCTGCTTTGCAGTGACACTGTATAATGTTTCATTTGCAGTGATTTTCAGCGGCAGATCCAGATAGCCATGGGATACTTTGCAGATATTTCTCTGCTCATGTCACCGAAACTGAGCCCCTGTCCCCACCAGATGTCATCTCCATGTTGTCTTTAAATGCACTGGACACAATCTAGATGGTGGGCAGCCAATGGGTCTCTAAATATTGTTACCACCTTTTTTTCCTAGCTATTTCTGAGCAGGAACACATTTGTTGGCCATTAGGTAGTTCCTACATTGGACTGACTGGCAACTAAAGTCTATACTTTTTGTAAATAAAACATTTCAGATAACTTATTAAACAAGCATCATGCAGGTAATCTGCTGATTTGCTATCATATCTTATTTCTCAGCTATGTAGGCTCTACACCAGCACATCATCCCAGTGATAGGAAGTGAAAACTCTCAATTCCCGCTAAATCCACTTAACTGTTTGAGAAATAATACAGTGGGTATAGAAAAGAATCACCCCCTTTAAAACAATCACATTTTCTTGCTCTGCAGCCTGAAATGAAGACAGACACAGTTTTTGTTATATCCAGCTGTATCTACTTACTGCAACTTATAATATCCAAGTGAAAGATATAACACCAACATGTCATTCAAAAACAGAATCACTGAGTTGGAAAAGGGATCAACCCCTTATGTCAGTATTTTGTTAAACCACCCTTTGCTTTAATTACAGCCTTTAGTCTGTTGGAATATGTCCCTACTAACTTTGCACATCTAGACTTTGCAATATTTGCCCACTCTTTGCAGAACTGCTCAAGTTCAGTTCAATTTGATGGTGACTGTTTGTGGACTGCAGTCTTCAAGTCACACCACAGATTTTCAATGGGGTATAAGTCTGGACTCTGACTAGGCCATGCAAAGACATTCACCTTTTTCTCCTAGTTGTGATTGTTGCTGTGTGCTTTGGGTAATTGTCATGTTGAAAGGCAGTGGCGGGCACTCGGTGAGGGGCGCTGCCCCCCTAATCCATGCGCCTGGCCCCTAATCTACATGCAGGGCGCCGGACGCATGGATTGCAATAGCGTTTTTTTTTAAGCACATGATTAGAGTCTGAACATGATACATAGTTACATAGTAGGTGAGGTTGAAAAAAGACACAAGTCCATCAAGTCCAAGCTATGTGTGTGATTATGTGTCAGTATTTCATTACATATCCCTGTATGTTGCGGTCATTCAGGTGATTATCTAATAGTTTCTTGAAGCTATCAATGCTCCCCGCTGAGACCACCGCCTGTGGAAGGGAATTCCACATCCTTGCCGCTCTTACAGTAAAGAACCCTCTACGTAGTTTAAGGTTAAACCTCTTTTCTTCTAATTGTAATGAGTGGCCACGAGTCTTATTAAACTCTCTTCTGCGAAAAAGTTTTATCCCTATTGTGGGGTCACCAGTACAGTATTTGTAAATTGAAATCATATCCCCTCTCAAGCGTCTCTTCTCCAGAGAGAATAAGTTCAGTGCTCGCAACCTTTCCTCATAACTAAGATCCTCCAGACCCTTTATTAGCTCTGTTGCCCTTCTTTGTACTCGCTCCATTTCCAGTACATCCCTCCTGAGGACTGGTGCCCAGAACTGGACAGCATACTGCAGGTGCGGCCGGACCAGAGCCTTGTAGAGTGGGAGAATTATCGTTTTATCTCTGGAGTTGATCCCCCTTTTAATGCATGCCAATATTCTGTTTGCTTTATTAGCAGCAGCTTGGCATTGCATGCCATTGCTGAGCCTATCATCTACTAGGACCCCCAGGTCCTTTTCCATCCTAGATTCCCCCAGAGGTTCTCCCCCCAGTGTATAGATTGCATTCATATTTTTGCCACCCAAATGCATTATTTTACATTTTTCTACATTGAACCTCATTTGCCATGTAGTCACCCACCCCATTAATTTGTTCAGGTCTTTTTGCAAGATTTCCACATCCTGCGGAGAAGTTATTGCCCTGCTTTGCTTAGTATCGTCTGCAAATACAGAGATTGAACTGTTTATCCCATCCTCCGGGTCGTTTATGAACAAATTAAATAGGATTGGTCCCAGCACAGAACCCTGGGGAACCCCACTACCCACCCCTGACCATTCTGAGTACTCCCCATTTATCACCACCCTCTGAACACGCCCTTGTAGCCAGTTTTCAATCCATGTACTCACCCTATGGTCCATGCCAACGCACCTTATTTTGTACAGTAAACGTTTATGGGGAACTGTGTCAAATGCTTTTGCAAAATCCAGATACACCACGTCTACGGGCCTTCGTACGACAGATTGTACAACCTTTTTCACTTAATAGTCGCAAGTAGAAATTGAATAGGTAAATAAAGTCACGAAAATTCTCGGACGACAGAAAAAAAAATCGGAAGTGATGTCATGTGTTGTAATGTATTTGTACTGTATTTTCAGATGACAACTATACTGACTAAACGAAAATCGTACGATCTGGTATCGTATGAGGAAAATTTTCATGGTTGTACGATTGAATAATATCAAATGAACTGTCGTGATCGGCTCTCGAAAGTAGTATACACACAATCCGAAAATCGTACGATTCTTCCTCAGACGACAGTTTTCATACGATATTCGGATCGTGTGTACGGGCCATGAGGCTCTAATTGGCCTCAAAAAAGGGTGGGCAATCCGGAAGCGGGAGGAGCACGATTGGCAGAGAGGAGAAGCGAGCCTACTGGCTGGGCAGGGGGGGAGAATGTACAGGAAGATCCAAGACTCAGGAAAGGGCCACCCAGAGCGATCTCATAGTGCTTCGATTGAGAGCCCAACTGCGTGAGTCGTGGATTTCTGCCAGACATATCATTTGGTGTTGAGGCCAAATAATTCAGTTTAAGTCTCAGTTGACCATAACACCTTTTTCCATGTGTCTTCAGAATCTTCAACGTGTGTTTTGGCAAAGCTCAGTCATGACTGCATGTGGCCTTTCTTGAGGAATTGATTCTTTCTTGCAACCCTCCCACACAAGCCACATTTGTGGAGAATTTGTGATCTTGTTGTCACATGTACCCAATTACCACTGTTTGTCATAAATTCCGGCAACTGCTTTAGAGTTGCTGTAGGCAGGGCTTTTTCTCAGCTGGAACGCAGTTCCGGCACCTCCTGGACTGACTGTATATAATGGCAAGGGGTGCTGGGGTGTGCTGCAGGGTATTGATGCTCACTGCTGGGGGATCTATTCTAGCTGGAGGGGATCTATTTTTGCAGGGGGGGTCTATTGTTGCTGAGGAGGTCTGTTGTTGCTGGTGGGGGACCTATTGTTGCTAGGGGTGAGTCTTATGTTGCTGGGGGGGTCAGTTGTTGCTGAAGGAGATCTACTGCTGGGGGAGGGGTCTATTGTTGATGGCCAGAGAGTCTATTAATGCTGGCTGTGCAGAGATCTGTTGATGCTGCCAGGAGTCTATTGTTGCTGGAGGGGGGGGGGGTTTGTTGTGGGTGGTACATTGTTGTTAGGGGGATGTATTGTTGCTGACTGAAGGGGATCTATTTTACTGCTTTCCTTGATATCATTACCAAATTCCATACAAATTACTTAGCACCACAAAATGATACTTGGTTCTGTATTGTCTAAAAGGGAAGGTACTGGGAGGTGGGTAGGGGATGGAACCAAGGGACGGGTGCTCGGAGGTGGGTATGGGCGGGGAAAAGGGGTGATTTGGAAAAGGGGAGTTCCTGCACCTATTGTCTGAGAAAAAAAGCCCTGGCTGTAGGCCTCTTGGTAGCCTCTCTGACCTATTCCTCCTGGCTCTTTCATCCAGTTAGGAGTGACATCCTGATCCAGGGAAGGTCTGTGTTGTACCAAATACCTTCCACTTCTTAATAATAGATTTCACTGTGCTTCTAGGCATTGATAAAGCCTATGACATTTTTTTGTATCCATCTCCGGACTCGCCTGTCCACAACTTTATCCCAGAGATCTTTGACAGTGCTTTGCCATCCATAGTTGATTGTTTGCTTCAGTTGCACTACCAGTGACTGATGTGCTCCAGGAAAGCTCTTTTCATGCTGAGCTAATCAAAATGACCATATCTGATCACAGTTGAATGTCAAATTGCTTTGTGTGCCATTGAGAAGGTGATTAGCTACACCTGATGGAGTTTACAAGTAATTTTTAGGAGGGGGTGATCCTTTTTTGTAACTCAGTGATTCTGTTTTCAAATGTATTTATTATTTTTTTCTGACATGTTGGTGTTATTTCTCACTTTGATGTTATAACTTGCACTGAGTAAATACAGCTGGATAAAATAAAAACTGTGTATGTCTTCATTTCAGCCTGCAAAGCAATAAAATGTGATTATTTTAAAGGGGGGTATTTCTTTTCAATATCCACTGTATATACACTGGACAATTTAAAGTGATATTAAAGGCTTTTTTTAGTTTAAATAAAAAAAATATGTACTTACCTGCTCTGTGCAATGATATTGCACAAGTGATCCCTTGCCCACTCTTTGGTGGTCCCCTGCTGGTGCTCTCCGCTCCTTCCTTCTATGAGTGCTTCCTTAGCAAACCATGTCTATGGAGACATGCATGTGGGCAAGCTTCCAAGCTGTGCTGTGTGCATCTAGAGATACACAAACAATGCCAGTAAGCCATGCCCCTGCTCCCTCCTCACAGGAGTTTGACTGACAGCAGCAGGAGGAAATGGCTCCTACTCTCCCCAATGTCTCCTGTGAGACCAGGAGGAAAGGAGAATGGTGCTGCAGCCGGGACAACGCTGGAGCAGTGAGAGGAGGCAGGTAAGTGTTTTTTTCTGGATGGGGAGGGGACAATCAGTGGGAAGTTTGTTACCCTAATGCAGAGAATGCATTAGGGTAAAAAAAACTCTGAGGCCTTAGAACCACTGTAAGTTATGTATGTAGTACATCAGAGAATGCCCCCCTCCATCCATGTACCAAGGTTGCCAACCTCTCGCAGCATTTTTTACTCCCATTACCAATAAAAGTGATCTTGCAGCGAATCCGCCTCAGAGACCACTTTTATATGAAACTGGACCGCTCACTGAAAAAGAGGATACCGGGGTTATGGCAGCTAGCTACGCAACAAATGTCAGAAATAGGCTTAGGCGTGAAAGGGTTATGGTAGTATGGGGTCAATATTTTTTTTCATTATTGGCCATATATAATGATGTATGATTACACTTCTTCTTCTACAGTACTGCATTGGAGGAGCTGGCTACTTTCCAGAGAGCTCTTTGCAATGTGGAGACTTCCTAGGCTTTGACTGGAATGGTGCTGGCGCCCTCTATCGCTGGAGCTCTAGCAAAGAATTAACAGAGGCCGCTGTACTGATCTTTTACCGCTAAGCTCCTGCACAAATATAGCACCACTAACCAGCTTCTGTTCAACCACAAATATAGCATTCTAAATTCAATATCCAAATTGTAATATTGTATTATATATTGTATTAAGCCAATAGCTTGTATAAATATTAAATGGATTTAAAGTTTTCTTCTTTAGAACATAGTAGGGAAGGGATAAGTCAGACTGCAGGAGCATTGCAGTCTATTAAAGAGAAATAATCATTTTTATAGCTTTTTATATAGAATGTAAGTATAGTCATCTAAATTTAAAAAAGTCTATCAATAAAGACTAATGTATTAAAAACCTTGTTTCTGTGTATAGTCTTTAAATATATGTACATGGGGCAGCCATATTTGCTCATTATGTATTCAGGCTATGCTTCCTGCATAACAGTGCAGCACAGTGTTCACCTCTCACAGGGGTAGGTAAGGTTTGACCTCAATGCAAGCAACAGACTCTCCATTAGACCTACTAAATGTATATCAGTTAGTGATTAACCCTTTCACCAGGGCTCACTGAAGCCTGAGTGCCCAGACCAAATGTAGCAGTGTTAGCATCAGCGAATGAGGGACTAGTGAGGTCAAGCACTTTCAAGTACAATACTTTTACAGGTGAAGTGTACTGGCTTCAACTGTCACTGCGCCTTTCTCTTTAAAAAGCACATTGGCATCTGAAGCCAACAGGGTTTTTTTTTACAAAGGTCATGTGATCACCATGATTAGCTGCCATGATGATCAGATGTGTGATAGCCATGTCAATGGGTTACCATTTGTTAGTGTAGACTAAGCAGTGATCAGTGAGAGTGTGGTCTTAGAAATTGAAATTTACATCTTCTGCCCTCTGTCTCGCCAGGTGAATGTTGGCTCTAAAGAAGAGTCTAAAGACTTCAAAGAGTGTTCACCAAACACCCAGCATGGGATAATGACCTTTGCTATGGATGGCTCCCAGGTTGTGGCCCTCAGTTAAAGGTCGTGGTCAAACAGCAAAAAGGTCAGGGCAGGTGGATTACAAGAACCATAGAGAAACAGGCAGAGGTCGTAAAAGAATCTCAGACCTGGAACAAAGATCACAGGTACAGGAGCCTGGGATACTCAGAGAGGTCTATTTTAGGTAACTCCTGAATGCCCTAAGCAGATTTACATAGCTTTCCTGGACATGACCTCTGAAAGTGTTCAGCAGCACTTTTCTTCAGGCACCAGCAGGGGGAGTGTGAGTTTCTCTAAATATACGGATGGAAAAGACCTGTGGGGATTTTTGGGGAATTTGAAATGAGTTGCACAGATGAACAGAAATCAAGCATCAGACCCAGGTGCAAAACAGCAGACTGATTCTGCAGATACTCAGCTGCAGACAGTAACAGTGATTGGTTTTGGAGACATCAGCCTGTAATACTAATATCAAGTTTGATTTAACCACTTGAGCCCTTTGGACATACTACATAGGTCCAAAGTGTGAAGGGCTATTAACAAGCTCATGGCTGCCGCAGTAGCAGCCATTTAACAGGTGTACTGATTATTTGATTCTCTCATGTGACTGTAATCTCAAGTTTTCATTGGTCAACTGTAATGACCCTTCTGCAAATTCTTGCTCCATGACTGTTAAATGGTGTCATCTTTCTTGACCAAATGTTGCAGCCTTATGATTGTCAATTGCATTCTCACTTATTAAATAAAATTATTAAAAAAAAAAAAAAAAGGCTTCATGTGCGTCGCCGCAATAACACAACAACAATTTGTAAACGGGATATCTCAGTGAATCCCTCACCACATATTTCCTAACCTTCAGCTGTCTGGCTGAACAGGTGTGAAGCCACAATAGTCCAGTTATGTTCTTGCTCATAGTGGAATGGAATACACAGGGACCGTCCCCCTTACAGGGACTCTAAAGACTTGTAACCAGAGAGTGGGAGCCAAGAGAGCTGCGAGGAAATGGATTTTACTGTCATACATTTTATTCTCCTCATTACAGGTACTGAACGGATTGTACTTTTTACACCCACAAGGATGCCAATTTCAGAGTGATGAAATAGATAAATAGATTAATAATGCAATTACCTTTTATATTAGAAATGTATGTGCATTTTTCATATAGGCACTCCACATCTGTCTAATACTACACTTGTTTTTGCCTGTCCACTTAATCAGTATTTGTACGTTTATGTAAAACTCACAACCTAACCTATTGCAAGTCAGTAATTTTATTGCTTTAGGTAACTCTCGGTTTGCAGTAGAGTGTATTTTTGCACTTTAAGTACACCTATGTTTGGTTTTAGCTGAGTTATGTTTAGGAAAATCATTTGGTTATCACACTTTGAATTTTATAAAATGTATGTCTTAAAGAAAACTTTTCTTGTTGGCCACAATCATCTGATAGTCTGCATTGTCCCTATGCAGTAAAGGAAGAATAAAGTTGATTCTGACTTTCTATGGGCAACAAAGCCTATATTTCTATCAGACAGCTCACATAGAATTGTCATGTTCTGTTTATCCTCAGCAATATAGTTGTATTCTTTTTGAGGAGATCCTCATTGTTAGAGGTCCTCTGTCTTCATGGACAATCGTGCATTCCATTTTGGAACATAATCCAGAGACATAGGATGATGACTGAGTGGGTGGAGCGAGCACTTACATTCTGTCTGCAAAAGACGGGGTCTGGATTTGTATGTACATTATTGAAATATACAGCAGCAGAAGAAAATAGACTTCAAGAGTAATCTGACTGAGAACGTAGCAAATGTCCTTCCATTATTTTATTAATGTGTGTATAAATGTATGCAACTCAAGCTTCATAAGTGGATGTTGACAGTATTTCCTAAATTTTTAAAAAGAACATGGTGAATAAGTGTACTGGCCAATAGCAAACCCTAAGAAGTCATTTACACTAGCAGTTGGGAGTCAGTAAAAACACATTTAAGCTGCGTTCTTATCGCTCCCAACTGCCCCTCTTTAAGCTGCAGAAGCAGTGGATGCGATGTATGCCTTGGCAAAGATGATCCTCCTTGTTGTGTTTTCCAGGCAGTACCACTGTGCATACCTCCCAACATTTTGAGATGGGAATGAGGGACACCTACTACCAAACGTATGTAGGCATAGAACACACTCCCTGTCACACCCTCTTAAAAGGAGAAATAACCAAAAAAAAACTAAATCCACAAGTGCTTTTTTTACTACTACTATACCTTTATATTGGCTTTTAAAATTTACAAATGCAGCCATTTAGAATTTTGATAAAAGGTTTAGCACTGAGAAACCCTTTTTGAAAGATAAAAAGTGCATTTTATATATAACTATATAGATCAGACCAAAATCAGGAACAAATGAGGAGGAAAGAGGGACATTGTTCCAAATCAGGGATAGTCCCTCGAAATCAGGGACAGTTGGGAGCTATGCCACTGTGGAACAAGACCCATTCAAGGGAATGGGGCCACCCCAAAACCACATGCAAGTATGTAAATGTGGTGCGACATTTACAGGGTTAAAGCAGGCAAAACGATCTGTCAAATGTCTCTGGAAAACAATCTGACCATTGTTTGCTTTAAATAGGTGTGACGGTGATAGCAGCATGTGTAAACATAGTCTTGCATATTTTAGTATCAAAACTTTATTTTTTATTAATGCTTATGAGTAAAATGAAAAGCAAAAAAACAACCACAAGTCAGAGCAAGAAAAGTAAAGCAAAGAAAGATAAACAAGCAAGTAATTACCCAATACTAGAATTACATTTGTCAAGATTACTTCCAGAACATTATAAATGGCCACACGTAGCAAGATTTTGATCTGTTACAGCATGTAGCATTAGGTCCTACATAAACCATTACATTTTTTTTTTTTTTGTATCTAGAGAGGTATATGCTGTCTTTACACATTTGTTGATGAAATGTGTTGGTCTGAAAGATTAAAGTGATTGTAAATGAAAATGTAAAAAAAAAAATGACAAACAGGTTTATACTTGCCTGCTCTGTGCAATGAAATTGCACAGAGCGATTCCAAACGTCCTCTTCTCAGGTCCCCCATCAGTGCTACTGGCTCCTCCCCTCTGGTGAGTGCCCAGATAGAAAGCCGCTTTCTAGGTGGACACTAATGGGGGCTCGCTGCAGAGTCTCCCTGTCTGCATATATGATACAGACAGGGAGACTCGGCCCCACCCCCTGCTCCCTGATCACTGGCTTTGATTGATTGACAGCAGCAGGAGCCAATGGCTCCTGCTGCCTCAGCAAGGCAGTGAGAGCAGGAAGTGAGGAGAGAGAAGAGCTGCAGGCGTGCACAGCGCTGGATTGAATGAGGGCTCAGGTAAGTAAAATAGGGGGTGGGGGGATACTTATGCCTAAACATTTTTTTGCCTTAATGCAAGGAATGCAGCTTCGTACATTATTATGAACATTTTTTTTGTTTTTGTTTTATATAGCAGCCTTTGCAGTGAAACCCCTACACCTCCCCCTGCACTGCAAGAGTTGAGGAATAAGAAATGGGATGAGAGATGAGGAATAGGATGTAACACTTACCTTACACCTTGTTCTGCTACTCTACTCTGGTCCAGGTTGCGAGAAGGCTATTGCCGTCTTCACATATAATTCAGGCTTTTGGGCCTTCATTGTACTTGATGTTGTCATTGTTCAACAGCCAGCCAGAGCGTCTTTCACGAAGAGGCTTCAGGGGACCAGTCTCACAAATGGGGGAGCTTCGCAGGGTGAGGAATAAGGCAAGACCTACACCTTATTGCTCTACCTCTAACAAGCATTTAATCATTGCAGTGCTTAGGATACATATGTATTTCCTTAGTAATTCTAGGAGCTTGGCTTCAATAAAGGTTTTGTGCAAAGTGAGTTTTCACTTTGTTTCACCTCATTCCCTTTGAGAAGTGAACATACCCTTCCTGCTCTGTCATTGGTATTTCCCTGTAATCCGCCTATAAAGTGATGACCAGATGGTACATGGTCCCTTTCAGACTAGTTCATAATCTCCATGGAATCTCTGACCTATGCTTCCGAGGATGCCAGGTTCCTGCTGATGTCCTTTATATTTGGTGGACCTGCCCTATGCTTGGCCTCTTCTGGTCCAGGGTCTGGACCGCCTGCATTTTAAACCACTGAACATTACTAAATGCCAATTGTTCTGCTATCTTCTAAACTTACAATCCCTAAGGCATGGAAGAAGCAATTCACCCATTTTTCAAAAGTCGAATCTCACCTAGTTGGCATTTTTATTAACAAGCAATTGACTAGTATTTTTGCTAATACTCACACCAAATTTCTTAAAATTTGGTGCCCATGGCTCCAGTACCGACTTCCAATGATTTTCTTAGCCAGCCTGACAGCCACATAAGTGGCCTCCCAGTGGGCTGAACACTCCCTGCGTCACACCCTCCTGCTCCTCTCTTACTTCTCCCCGCCTCCTTTCCGTTCTCTTTTCTTCTTATTTCTCTTCCTAACGGACCTAATTCTCCATTACCGGACTGATGCCTTATGGCCGCCATCTCTTTCACTGTTTTGCTATATTGACCAATCATTGACCATGCCACCTTGCTGTTTGTAGCATTCTTGTTATGATCACTCTTTTCTTGATATACTGGTTGCTCAGCTTTTGGGAATCGATTTGTAAACTGTATTTGTACCTCTCTTTAAAACAAAATAAGACATATTGAAATAAGAGTGAACATACTCTACTCTACATACTCTAGTAAATTTGCCCCACTATATGGCCATAGGTAGTATATAAGCTTGTCTTTTTTTATTTTGTGTATCCTAAATAAATATACATGATCAAATTTTTTTTTATCACAGTGCCTTAAATACCTAATTTCTAAA
The DNA here is from genome assembly GCF_042186555.1 of Aquarana catesbeiana. Classification (NCBI taxonomy): domain Eukaryota; kingdom Metazoa; phylum Chordata; class Amphibia; order Anura; family Ranidae; genus Aquarana; species Aquarana catesbeiana. The sequence goes on from NC_133329.1 coordinate 334,410,145, forward strand.
AAAATTTAATGTTGTGTTTATACAACAAATGCAAACTTATTTTAGACTTCTGTAAGGCAGAAAGGATAAGCTTGACTGGCAGCTGCAGGTGAAAGGAAGCAATGAGTATTTTTAGCTGCAGTCCAGAAACCTGAGAAACACATAGTTATCCTTCATTTCATGAATGGTAATTGGGAAACATCCAATCTGTGTTTTGACATGTGTTCTAGTATACTGGAGATATCTAGAGGTTTTCATTCAAATTAAACAGTAACTCCAACAAACACTTCCTTAATAGTTGGAAAGAACTGGGAGGAATTAAAACCTCTGCCGGCATTTTATTACTGTCTGTCTCCTCACTGAGGAAGATTTGCCCTTTACTTCCTGTCTTGAGTAATTCTTTTTATTTATTCTTTATTTAAACAAAGACAGGATAGAACATACAATTACAATCAACATAGTAAGACAGCACCAGGATTATAGACACATATTACAATTAAAGTCCGCTGTTGGCTGACGTCACTCAGCCGAACTAGGCTCTTGGAAAGATCCCAACAGTTAGGATCCATCCAGATGCCTGGACTGGCAGCTGGCTCAGCCTCCACAGCCCAGCACTCCAGTGAGCACTGGAGGGGCAGAGCAGAGAGCCAGGGACTTACAGTCACCGGCTCTCTGCTCACCGAAAGCTGAGCATTGAACGATCAGCGGCAGGGGACAGATGCAGCACGGGATCGATGCTACATCCATCTAGGTGAGTATAAATGTTTTTTTTTTTACAAGCCCATACCTCTCTTTAAAGAGGAAGTAAACTTCCCTCTAATGTTTGTACCAATAGGTAAGCTTATAATAAGGCTTATCTATAGGTACTGCAAATATCTCCTAAACTTGCACCGTTTAGGAGATATTTACTGTATACTGCGATGATGATGTAAATGGCGAATGTGCTCTGAAGGAGCGGTCGCCCGGGCTGTTTCTTCAGAAGCCTGTGCTGTGACCGGCGTGCGGCTCCAGCCAATCACAGCGCTGGAGCCCACGGACCTGTAAGGAAGACGGGTAAAGATGGATGTGGGCTTGAGCAGGGACGATGAGGGCTTCGTTGGCAGGTAAGTTTCACATAATGTGCTAGTATGCGATTATCTGCATTAAGGTAAAAACCCTTCTATTGTCTTCTGCAGGAAGTTGTTCCATTTGTTCTATGTCAGTTTTTCTGACATACCACTGTTCCCTATAGTGGTTTTATCCTTTTCCATGTTTTCCACATAGCGGTTATGCATTCCTTTTCAGCATTCAAAATATGTGTGAGAAGAATGTTTTTAATGTTTTATAGATAATGGAGAATCTTGTAGTAGGTATACTTCCAGCTTATCTGAAAGAGACACATCGGTCCTCGGTGAACCCTTTAGTGGAATATCTCTCCACCCAGACAGCTATAGAAGCATGATGAAAGCTTAAAATCTCTCACTTTATCCAAAATGAACATGAATGCCATCTCAGGGCTCCAAGGAGAAAGGTGGGGGAGAGGGTGGGGGTTCTGGTGCCTTTCCCTAACATACAGTACACATCGTTCAGACTCTTACAGCATGGTCATTATTGCAGCATGGTCATGGTCATTATTTTCACATTAACATCAATCGTATGTTTCAAATACTGATATCAGTGCATGGATCAGATTCTTGCAAAATGATGCATATATCAAGAAAATTAAAGCTCAACTCCATTTAAATATTTTTTTAATCTCTTCCCTTAACCCCCATGTAAAAAAGAAAATAAAAAAAGAAAAGTTCTCAAAATCACTACTTGACATTTCCATGTTACAGCACTGTCCTCCAGCTCCTCCTCCATGGTCCAGCTCAGGACCTCTTAGGATTTGAATCTTAAATAATTTAAAAAAACAAATGTTTCAAACCCTTAATGGAATAAAGTGGGCGGGACCAACATTTTGCTCATCAAGCCCACCTATGGGATCATTTTGCAGACCTGTTAAATATAAATAAAGTTACAGTTTAAATGTAATTAACATGCTTACCTGTAATTGGCTGTTTTTGATGGTTAATGGTTCTTGCTCAGGCTGGACCTGTAAAATAAACCTGCCTTTGGCCCTGTTTATCTTTGCGATTGAGGAGGGTGGTAAAAACACATGGTTGTGGTGAATTTTTACTGTCCCCCAACCACTCCCCTTTAAGCTGCAAAGGCAGCGGGTGAGAGTGCACACAGGCAAAAATGATTCCTTTGATGCATATTGTGGGAGGAACAGGGCCGTGCCACAATTGCCCCAGAACCAAGTGTGATGCATGTGGTTGCAGCCAGTGGCGTCTCCAGCTTTCATATTTAGGGGGGGCACATGGGGAGACAGGGACAAAAGTAGGGGGGCAACTATAAAATATATATATATATCTATATAGATATAGATATATATAGATATAGATATATATATATATAGATATAGATATAGATATAGATATAGATATATATAGATATATAAATATATACTGGGGCCCTTTACTACGACCCCACAATGGCCCTTTCACATGTTCTGCAGTGAGCTCCCTTCCTACTTTATTAGGGCCCCCCAGGGTGGCAGAAAACAAGATATATATGTCACCAGCATACCAAGAAAATATAAGGATCCAAAGCAGTGGGAGAACTATCAGGGTTGCAAAGGTTGTCTTGCCTCCGGGCCCTGGTGTTCTGCCACTGTGGGGTTCCCCAGCCTCCTCTTGCTGTCCTGCCCCTGCAGTAACTGAGAGTCCTGGTGGAGTCCTTCCTGCAACTCGCTCTTCTCCCTGCCAATGAGGATGCAGGGGAAGGAGCAGATCGGGCGGCCGTGGTTGTGTGAGCGCTCACATTATGCAGTGTCAGCAAGCAGAGGGAGGGGGGAGGAATCACCCGCAGGAGCTGACTGGGGACTCTCTCCCTCTTTGACATTGATTTTTTGTAAAAAAAAAAAAAAAAAAAAAATTTATTGGGGGGGGGGGGGGGGCACATGGTGGGGCACAGCATAATGTTGGGGGGGGGTCAGGGCCCCCTCTGCCCCCCCCCTAGGGACGCCATTGGTTGCAGCGCTGTGGTGTGGGTTTTTAGGGGTTAAAATTAGTGGCTCTGGAAAGCCATTCTCCACAGATTGCCCTTGGGGGGGGGGGGGTGCATGTATAAATGAGCCCAATATCTCTCTTACTTGGGTGTCATTGTCACAGCAATGCCATCATTTTTTGCATTCTTGTCAGTCATGGTCACAGATGTCTATGGGGAAATCTCTGATGTTTACAGAGACCAATGTGGATACTGCAGGCTCTGTAAGCCATTTGGGTCAGGACATATAAACAGTAGACTAGGGATACTAGCAATTAGCTATGCTCATAATTTACACTCTACTCCCCCCACTCACATCCCCGATACCAATGATTCAATTCTACAGCATTTCAAATTGAAAACCTCGTATCCTCACCAAAAGTTGACTTTTGAGGTGCCCCAGAGAAAACCACAATACAAAATATAAAATTAGGGGGGATACACACCCCTTTGTAATTTTTATTCATACAAAAGCTAAAGTCAAACATATAAAGGTCTATGCACGTATAAAAGAGAACCTGCATAATCATCTTCTTTTCTATAGTAAGATTCTCTACTGCTAATACAATAATTTCAGAATGGAACAATAAATCCTCTTGACCTCTATTTATCCATCATCATTGTCCAACATCATTCTTCATTAAAATTTTTCCTCTACGCATTTGGTGGGAGTTAATACCTGCCTCATCAGGAGGATACAGAGTAGAGAGGCCAGTCGCTATGCAGTATAACCTAATATTATAAACAAAACACTTGAAAAAAAACATACATGTCAAATGGTTTACTGCAAAAATATTAGTGCAGGAGACTAAAATCATACAATAAAATTAGTTTGCACTGGGAATAACCCCATAAGGTAACACCCAGCACCACCAGGCTGGGATCTGGGACACCAAGACAACCAGAAGGCAGGTATCCCCCATGTGCGAAAGCAAGGAACATACAAAAGCCCTGAGACAAACAAATCAGGAATAAATCTGTGTTAATCAGTTGTCAGTAAATGAATCAAAAAACATTAAATGAGTCAACCTCCCAATAGGACCTACCCAACACCCCCTAGAAGTTGGAAATAAAGGGAGATGGAGAGGAAAACATTCTCCTAAAGCCTAATCTTAAGGGGCTGAATGCCACCCTCTGGCATGGGGTGTGTGTGTGTGGGGGGGGGGGTTATGTCCAGGCAAACTATATGTAGCACTGCTCCCTGTAGGGATTGCTGTGTGTACACTTCCCTGGGTCTCCATCTTATTATCTTGCAGCCAGTTACTAGGGGTTTTCACAAAACCACCCGTACTCTCATTGAATACGCTTATCCAATAATCAATCCAGGGGTTTGTTTTTTTTTGGTATTTATAGTTGGAACTTGGATGGGAGAAGGGAATAGTGGGATACTCTAACTGGAACTAATTACAGATGAGGACAACTCTCACATGGCCTCACCAGGTTGAATGTGGTAGCAGACTTTCTGCTACTGCATTTGTATGGAAGAAATAAGTCCTTCGCTTGCTCTGGCAGCAGACTTGATGAAACTTTTTTATCTTCAGGTCATTCACTAGCGTCCCCTTTGACTGACACCTGTCCACTGACTCTACTAGCTGAAGAGGTGGCCCTCACAGGACAGGCCCTATAACACAGATCCGTACTCACAGTAGGCAGAAACAGATCCTTCCTGATGTGTCTCTCTTCCAGTCAGCTCTGCAGGACATCTGGGTTGCAGCTTTACTCGAATTCAGGCCCTCAGGTCAACCACCTGAGGCCGCATGGCAGCTTGTTCAGAGGAGAGGCAGTCGCCCCTTCCTTCCGGTACCCTGCTTTCCAGCTGAAGACCCAGAGCACATGTGCCCTCGGCATATATACAGTCACCTAACAGGCACTTTCCTCTGCCAATGGCCAGGGCTGTAACTATGCCTGTGCTCTCGTTTGTTAGGTTTCCTCCCACTGTTCAATATGCCCCGTCCTATTGGACCAGAGTGAAACATTCAGACAACATGAGCAGCACCTGAGCACCATGAGCAGACCCTATGAATGGATCCCTGCTCCTTGGTAGACAGAGAGAATCTAAATGTACCTGGCAGCCTTCCTGGTAAACAGAAAGACCCAAAAACTATACTCTCTTCTAGCACCTACCTAGGAGGGTGCTACATCCACAAAATGGTACCAAAATAAGCCATGTCCTCATTGACTTTGGGCAGCCCCCCTGCAAAATACCCGTACAAAAATTACAAGGAGTATCCCAGAAAACTTGGAAAAGGGTAAAATGCAATGTAACATATGTACAAAGCCATGGGGCATACCCCATATGTGGTCGATAAGCACAATCATTTTGAGTGAAAAAATATAAAGCATCTGCTGTATAAAAGATATTTACAACATTTTTTTAAGAAGCATCTACCAAGTGCACTGAAAGAGTGCACCCCTCGCTAAGCATAGACTGATTGGTAGGGAAAATGGCTAAGCATCCTAACTAACTATACTACAACAATATCATTACATATGTACAACAATGTTTCCATAGGCAACCTCCACTGAGGCATAAAGACTCCTTGCAAGCCTGCAAAGAAAATACACAAACATGTGGCAACTGTACAGTCTATCATACTTACAGTGAGGCTGTCCTCTCCGCAGAGGTGACTTTCTCACCTAAACAGACACCTATCACTAGCGTTCACGTAGAGGTAGTTGATGCATCCAGCCCCCCAAGGGCAACTCTTGACCTGTTGTCCCGTTGTGTTCCTGTAAAAGACAAACAGAACAACCTACCAGTCTAGCTAACTAAACACATTCTACATTGTCCCTCAGGGGAACCATATGGCTAATAATAGGCAAAGTCCCTCTCAAATACCAGGATACTGACTCTTTCCCATTAGCCAAACCCACAAGTCAGGATGAGGAGGTGTGGAGTCCATCTGGCTGATGCCCGCAGTGACCCTCTTTCTGCTGCATCGGGGCAACACATCTTCTCCTAGCGGCCAACCATCATTGCTGGAGCCTTAGCAATGGCATTTGTAGAAACTTTTCAAGGAGCCCTTCTCTCTGGAGCCTCCTTCTGAAATGACAATGAGCCACTGCCCTTTTTTTTCATGGCAGCAACTTGCATAAAATTTCTTTCAACAACTGTGGTGGCCCACTGGCTCAAGGGATCTTCGCAAAGTGTCTTTAACAAAGTATCTTCACAAAGTGTCTTTAGTAACTAGGGCAGCCCTCAAAAATTCCACTCGCCTGCTCACATTTTGCGAGTGGATTTTGAGGGCTGGCGAGGAAGGGCTGCCTGGGAGCGGGGGGGGGGGGGGTAGTCAGCATGAAGGACACAGGTAGGCTGCATTATGGACACAGGTAGGCTGCATGATGGACACAGGTAGGCAGCATGATGGACACAGGTAGGCAACATGATGGACACAGGCAGGCAGCATGATGGACACAGGTAGGCTGCATGATGGACACAGGTAGGCAGCATGATGGACACGGGTAGACTGCATGGTGATTTGTTTGTCTCAGGGCTCGTGCATGTTCCTTGTGTCCACAAGTGGGGTATACCTGCCTTCTGGACGTCCTGGTGTCCCACATGCCTGCCCAGTGGGGCAGTGTTATTCCAAGTGCAAACTTATTTAGTTGTATGTTTTTAGTGTCCTACACTTATATTTTCGCAGTATACCATTTGACTTGTATATTTTTTAAAGTGTTTTGTTGTTTGTTTGTTCTTTATAATATTAGGTTATACTGCATAGCGACTGGCCTAACTTCTGTCACACGCGTAGAGGGGATTTATTACCCCATTCTGAAATGACTGTATTAGAGATGGAGAGCATCTGACCTATAGAAAAGAAGTTGACTATACAGTTTCTCTTTTATATATACACACAATAGACCTTTATATGTTTAATTTTAGCTTTGGAATGAATAAAAATGACAAAGTAATGTGTACCCCCATTCCAATCTTATATTTTGCATTGTGGTTTTCTCTGGAGCACCTCAAAAGTCCACTCACGGTGAGGATACAAGATTTTGGTATTGTTAATAGGATGTGGTGCCTCTGCTTTTTGCCCCTGGCATCCCATACATATACAACGTTTTAGCGTTTCCAATTCAGCTTGTTTTTTTTTTCTTCATTTATTTCCAGCTGGAACAGTCTTCAGCTCTGATCATGAATCTCGTCTCATTAAAGACTTGTTTGCCAACTATAACAAAGTTGTTCGTCCGGTCATGAAGTTTAAGGAAGCAGTTGTTGTAACAGTTGGTCTGCAGCTTATCCAGCTTATTGATGTGGTATGATCATTATAAAAAATAGAATATGGAAACAAAATTGTATTGAAAGATTATGGTGAAGTAGAACTGGTAGAGACATATCTAAAATACACAGATCCTTGGTCTATTGTTTAAACTAGGGTCCATCATGTCTCATTCAGCAATCTTTAGATGCTCTGCTCAGACAGTGAAATATTTTTATCAAAAAATTTTGAACATTTTTTGGTCTTTATAGGTTGACTAGAGGCTCAGACATTAATAGAAAAAATGATATGAAAGGAAGAGAAATTCTGCTGTATAGAATGTATTGTGAGCACACAACTGTTTATTACATCGATAGGTTGTGCCCCACTGACTTCACGGGTCCAGGAACAATTACACCCACTGCAGTTTCTGCTGCTAAATTATAAAAACAGAATGGCATATACAGACACTAATGCCCCGTACACACGGTTGGATTTTCGGATGGAAAATGTGCGATCGGAGCGTGTTGTCGGAAATTCCGACCGTGTGTGGGCTCCATCGGACATTTTCCATCGGATTTTCCGACACACAAAGTTGGAGAGCAGGAGATAAAATTTTCCGACAACAAAATCCGTTGTCGGAAATTCCGATCGTGTGTACACAAATCCGACGGACAAAGTGCCACGCATGCTCAGAATAAATAAAGAGATGTAAGCTATTGGCCACTGCCCCGTTTATAGTCCCGACGTACGTGTTTTACGTCACCGCGTTCAGAATGATCGGATTTTCCGACAACTTTGTGTGACCGTGTGTATGCAAGACAAGTTTGAGCCAACATCCGTCGGAAAAAATCCTAGGATTTTGTTGTCGGAATGTCCGAACAAAGTCCGACCGTGTGTACGCCCTATAAGAGTTGATCGTTCTGTGAAACTACGTGCACATTTTTTTTTATTGGTGCTCAGTTACTTTTTTCAATGATAAAAAGTATAGATTTTTTGAAAAATATACTATTGCAGTATATTGTGTCATGTCAAGAATTTATATATGTAGACTAGTGGTTAACCCCCACATTAGTGGTCATGGCAGTGACAGTGGCATTACATCCTTTTCATTAAAGTTACATGTCTTTTCTTCTCATTTCTTCTTTTTTCAAGGATGAAGTCAATCAAATTGTGACATCTAATGTTCGACTTAAGCAGGTTTGTAACTTGTGATTATCTGTTCAATCACAAATGTAAATGAGCCCTCAGTGAGCCAATCCATCTGTGCCAAAACTGATATTTTAGTTATAGTTGGAGACTGGCAAATGCAACTTTCTTTTAGGTACCTTCAGTTTACATTTGACATCTGTTTGAGATGCTTTTGAGATCATGATTTTGTTGACAGATTCAGATGATCTGCAGATGACTTCCTCCTGATCTGTATTTGACATCCTTCAAAGCTGCATCAACTTGCTTCAATCTGCTGTAGCAATCCCAATGACTTGAAAGAGTAAAAAAGTTGCTCTGATGTAAACAAAAGCCTGCATACACAAACTCTTACAAAGTTTCAGTTCATGCATCACAGGCATAACAAGATGTGTATTGGGATCTGGCTCTTGTTTGCCCCATATCAATGAAAAAACTAAAGCAACTTGAGGCAGAACTTAGAAGAAGGTCAAATGCAACCAGAAGTTGATCTCAAAAACATCTAAAACTGAAATGCAAGTGAAATGTTCCAAAAAGCATGTTGTAATTGCCAATTGACATAAGCCCCAAAGGCCATAAATCCTTCCATGTAGAGACCTAAAAATATTTTCTTCTTCTTCAGCAATGGGTAGATGTTAATCTCAAGTGGGACCCTAAAAAATATGGAGGGATAGAAAAAGTTCGGATCCTTTCTGGTGATATCTGGCGCCCCGATTTAGTTCTGTATAACAAGTAAGTCATTTTGTTTCTTTTTTTGTGATTACTTTAGTAGGTAAAAAAAGGGGGGGGGGATTAGAGGCAAGATAGGAATAGCAGAGATTTAAAGCAATGTTAATTAGTCTCTGCAGTCCTGTACAAACTGGTGTCTACACTAATCTATATGAGAAGATACACATACTGGCCACTTTATTAGGTACACCTTGCTGGTACCAGGTTGGACCCCCTTTTGCCTTCAGAACTGCCTTAATTCTTCATGGCATAGATTCAACAAGGTGTTGGAAACATTCCTTGAAGATTTTGGTCCATATTGACATGATACCATCATGCAGTTGCTGCAGATTTGTCGGCTGCACATCCATGATGTGAATCTCCTGTTCGACCACATCCCAGATGCTCTATTGGATTGAGATCTGGTAACTGTGGAGGCCATTGGAGTACATTGAACTCATTGTCATGTTCAAGAAACAAATTTGAGATGATTTGAGCTTTGTGACATGGTGTATTATTCTGCTGGAAGGAGCCATCAGAAGATGGGTACACTGTAGTCATAAAGGGATGGACATGGTCAGCAACAATACTCAGGTAGGCCGTTGCTTTTAAACAATGCTCAATTGGTACTAAGGGTCCCAAAGTGTGCTAAGAAAATATCCCCCACCACCACCACCATTACACCACCACCACTAGCCTGAACCATTTATACAAGGCAGGATTGATCAATGCTTTTATGTTGTTGTTCACGCCAAAGTCTGACTCCACCATCTGAAATCGAGACTCATCAGACCCATCAACGTCTATTGTCCAATTTTGGTGACCCTGTGCCAATGGTAGCCTCAGTTTCCTTTTCTTAGCTGACAGGAGTGGCACCCAGTGTAGTCTTCTAGTGCTGTAGCCATATGCTTTGTTTTCAGAGATGGTATTCTGGATACCTTGGTTGTAACAAGTGGTTATTTGAGTTACTGTTGCCTTTCTATTATCTCAAACCATTCTGCCTATTCTCCTCTGACCTTTGACATCAACAACTAAATCATGATAAACCAGTTCTAGGGACACACCTCAAATCCACATCCTGGACATATAGTAAAAGAACAATGGATGGGAGGGGAATACCCCCTACCCTAAAACACTTAGGACTTTTAAGGATGTGAGGTAGTCACTGAGGTGAGCAGAGTAATCTAACGAGAGATATGGGCCTCCGCTTCTTCAGGGAAGCTCACTATGCATCTGAATCAGGGGTAGGCAACCTTAAAGAAGTGGAGATCTACCTGAACAACATGGGAGAAGTCAAAGATCACAGGGCAAAGTGTCGCCTCCTCACACCTGATTTAAACCTCAAATTACCGTACTACTGTGTCGCAATCACGTGCAGTGCATGGCAATCATGGATTTAAATCAGATGATGCTGAGGCAGCAGCCAAAGGTGTACACATGCTGCAGCAGGAATTAAACCCCCTGTTGCTTTGGTGGGTGCTACTGCCTGCCAATCGCGACCCATTCAAGTAAATGGGGCCACTCTGCAAGCGTCCCACAACTGCATGCTTCTGCGGGATCCAAGCGGTTAAAGCAGATGTGAGAAAGCAACACAACGCTGCCTTCTTTAACTCCTTATTTGCTGTACTGCACAAAGTTGCAGGGCATTTGCAGAGCGCCCTCATTCACTTGAATTGGTCATGCTTGGCAGGTGCTATACCAGTGTTTCTCAAACTTTTTTGTCTTGCGGCGCACCAAAAATATCTAAAAATATTCACGGCACACCTGAAAATATTTAACAATTTTTGTGGTGAAGAACTTATTTATTTTTACATATATATTTAATTTTACATTTGATGTGAAGGACGTGCCTGCTTTCGAGAGCAAATCAGATTGAACCTCTATTACTCTATGTAATCTTCTTTGTACTTTCGCTTGCTTCCTTGCTTTTCATTTAACAGTTTCTCTTTACGAGTTCCAGACTTGATTAAGTATTTCGCCAACTTTATTTATAAGCATCAAAGTTGGAATGGAACGGTCTCTAGTTTCATAATATAATTAGAGCGATCGAGTTCTCCTGAGATCTTGCACAAGTCTCGCATTACGAAAGGAACCAATAAATGCTAGACTGACCGAGATTGCGTTTTTGTATATGTTACTTTTTTAACTTTTGCTATATTGATTTACCATTTAATTGTTCGATATTTTCAAGGTTTCAAAATGCTAGCAATTTTTTAAATGTTTCAAAACACCCACGGCACACCTGCAAATCTCACGTGGCACACAGTTTGAGAATCACGGTGCTATACCCACCAACCATGACAGGGCGTATAACTCCTGCTGCGGCTGTGATGTGTACACCCCTGGCCACTGCAGCTAAAGGGAGTGTGATTGGGGGGGTAAAAACACCACCCCCCAAACTGAAAATGTAAATGAACCCTTACTGTTTTGAGCACCCTATAATGCTACTGGTTTAGCTGCACTTTGCCATAGACTTCTATTATATCCTGCAGGTGTGGTGCACTTTCTGAAAGCACACCAAAAATCCTGCATTTAGGATGGGACAGGAGCCAGCACTACAGCTTATGCAACTCTCGCTCCCTACTATAGCTTCAACTTTACAAATTGTCCCTCTGCATTGCACTCTGGAATAGCGGTTCAGCAGGACCAGACCGTGATCTACAAATCACCTGTCCGCGATCTACTGGTAGATCGCGATCTACAGGTTGATGACCCCCAATCTAAATTTTTCATTAAATTCAGAGAAAGAACATCATTATATTCACAACAATTTGCAAAAGAATGCATCATCTTACAATACCAAAAACAAAAACAAAACCAAAAATATAATGAAAAATTTGAAAAAATGTAAAACATTGAAAATACATGCTCACCAGCTTCATCAAATTATGGCTGTATGTATCTTCCAGTGTACGGGGGAGCTGAACTGACACTTGACCATCTAGTCCATGGTGCCAGAACCCAGGACCATGTCTGGCAGACACTGGATCACACCATAGGTGGACTAATGCGAGTATGGCTCATCTCCCCCCTAAAATTCTAAAGTATTAAGAAACCCGTATCAGAAACGAAATCAACCTATGTCTGCAATATATTCATATAAGGGGCCCAGCGGACCTGATTTGCTGTTTTGGAGCATGCCCAGTCGCTCCTTCTTCAAACCAAGAAGTTTGGTTTGAAGAAGGAGCGACTGGGTATGCTTCGAAACATGTACCACCCACTCTGACGTCACTTCGGTTGCCTGGATTCCATGCTGGTCCTGACAGCACAGCCCCCCATCTTAGATCAGAGAGACAGTATTTACCACCGCTGGTCGGCTGGAACTTCTACCTGCAGCTGTCTTACTCCCAGGAGGCATCCCGCTGGACATTATGGATTTATTGATATGCCTATTTTCCACTTCCATCTTGTGATGCCCCGTACACACGAGCGGAATTTCTGTCTGAAAAATCTTGGATGGTTTTTCTGCCAGGATTCCGCTCAAGCTTGGCTTGCATACACACGGTCACACAAAAGTTCTCTGAACTTTCGACCGTCAAGAACGCGGTGATGTACAACACTATGACAAGCCGAGAAAATTAAGTTCAATGCTTCCGAGCATGCATCAAATTGTTTCCGAGCATGCGTGTTTTTTTGCGCATCGGAATTGCATACAGATGAACGGAATTTCCGTCAAGAACTTTTTCCATCGGAAAAATAGAGAACCAGCTCTCAATCTTTTGCTGGCGAAAATTCAGACAGAAAAAGCTGGATGGAGCATACACACGGTCGGAATATCCGACCAAAAGCTCCCATTGCACTTTTTTTGACGGAAATTCCGACCGTGTGTATGCAGCATAAGTGTTTTTAATCCTTCCTTGTCATTAAAGTGTTTTATTTCTGCACTTAGAAGCGCCTTCTTCTCTGCTTTGTTTTTCCTTTAGAGTGTGCTTCCCTCTTCTGAAGTGCTGCTGTGGTGCATTAATCACATCTCAAGTGCAAGTCATGTACTGTTTGTTAAAGTCTCCTTTAACAAACCTTAGCTCAAAATATGTGCAAACGGGCTCACCATGCCAATATAGCGCTGCCAAAGTCTCCAATCCGCCACCGGAACATAGCCCAACTGGAAGATCCACCCCCGCACTATATATGTGCAATCCCACCGGAAATGACTGGCCCGCGCATGGCCCACTGACGTCACATCCAGTGCGAGTGCCCCTTCTCAGGAGCATGCGTGATATACCCCACAGCCCGGGGACCCGAAGAGGAGCACGGGGCTGCAGCAGAACCAGAGCCTGAATGTCTGCTGATAAGTGACTAGGTCAATCCATGCTCAGTTGATCCTCCCAACCTGGAAGACAGATACATCATACATAATAAAGATATATATCTTCGTTCCCACAAACAATAACCGAATCATAGTTGTGTTACAATGTAAATGTACATAATCTTTACCACGAAGCACAAAAGTTTTTTAGGCTACAGAGGAATTGCTCCAGGGAGGAGGACTTTGAGACAGAGGCTAAGGCCCTATATAATCGTCTGTTGGCCTGTGGATACAGCAAGAAGGTGTTGAAACATGCCTACCAAAAAGTCCAATCAGAGAGAACAATTAATTTTTACACCTAAAATCCACACCAATAACAACACGACAAAAGTGATCACTACATCTTCAACCTGAGGTGGTGTTTCGTGGATCCCGCTCGGTTAGGCATAGCCTCGTCCACAGCCATTATACACTCCCAGAGATGCCAGAGGGGGCTGTGGGGGGTCTAGGCACCTACCGATGTGGTGGATATGATTAATGCCCCTGGGTTAGGGAAGAGAGTACAATCCCACTACCTAGGGGTGGGAATCATAACTCCAAGTCCTTTGTGGACTGCCAGACGGAAGGTGTAGTTTACATAGTGCTGTGTACATGTGGCGCTTCCTACATCGGAAAAACAAAATGCACCTGTGGACGACATATACAGGATCATCTGTATTATATTGATGTGGGTCTCCTGTATACACCCATTGGAAAACACGTAGGTCTGAAACATACTTATGACATGACCCCACAGTGATCTCATTCTTTGTTTTAAAAAAGATTCCCCAAAACCCACGGGGGGGGGGGGGGGGTAGGGTGACTTTGATAAACACATTTTGAAATAAGAGGCTAAATGGATCTATAATCAAAAAGCCACTTCACCCACTGGATTGAATAAAGCACTGACTTTTAAGCCCTTTTTGTAGGGCTTTTATATCTCATGTACCTTAATATAACATTTTTCATATGGGACATTTTATCAATTGATCTAAAAAAAACTTTTGTGCTTCGTGGTTAGAGATTATGTACATTTACATTGTAACTATCATCAAGTTATTGATTGTGGGAATAAAGATATATATCTTTGTTATGTATGATGTATCTGTCTTCCAGGTTGGGAGGATCAACTGAGCATGGCTTGACCTAGTCACTAATCGGCAGACATTCGGGCTCCCCTGATAGATGGGGGTGCCAATTCTGGGCTCCTCTGTCATATACCCTGTTGTTCATCTTTGACAGGGAAAGGGTGCTGCGTGAGTTCCGCTGTGGCTCTCTGGGCTGTGGGGTATACCACGCATGCACCTAAGAAGGGGCGCCAGCACCGGATGTGATGTCAGTGGGCCGTGCGCGGCCCGGTCATTTCTGGTGGGATTGCACATATATAGTGTGGGGGCCAACCCGCCAGCCGGGCTATGTTGGCATGGTGAGACCGTTTGCACATATTTTGAGCTATCTAAGGTGGAATATCCCTTCTGTTTCATTATACTGTTTGGCCTCGCTGTCTGCCAGGGTGAGTGGGCATCTGTTATAGGGCCAATGGGGAGATTGGTAAATGCTAAATGGGATATGGGCTGACTCAGGAGGTGGGAGATGGGCTATGTGTGGGAGGTTGAGCTATTGGGGAGAGTCAGGGTTGTGCTGGATGGATTATGCTGTATGGTCCTTTTGATAGGGGTGTGGTTTGCATGGATGGGGGTATAGATGGTATACGCTAGTTGTTGTCAATATGGTTTGTTTGCTAGGTGTGTGAATTTATGCATGTGGGTATGGATGGTTCATGCTAATTTTTATTAATATAGTTGTGGGGGTGATATGTGTTTTTGGAGATGTGTGTGTGTGTCTGGGGGGGGGGGGGGGTCCTGGTTAGGTCAGCTGGGCCCCTTATATGAAGATATTGCAGACATAGGTTGATTTTGTTTGTGGGACGGGTTTCTTTATACTATAGACCCTTCAGTTCTGGTATGGATTTTAAGGGGAACCCCGTGTCAAATTTTTAAAAAAAATTGTCGTGGGGTCCCCCCAAAAAACCATACAAGACCCTTATCCGAGCACGCAACCTGGCAGGCCACAGGAAAAGAGGGGGGGATGAGAGCGCCCCCCCTGAACCGTACCAGGCCACATGCCCTCAACATTGGGAGGGTGCTTTGGGGTAGCGGCCCCCCAAAACACCTTGTCCCCATGTTGATGAGGACAAGGGCCTTATCCCCACAACCCTTGGCCGGTGGTTGTGGGGGTCTGCGGGCGAGGGGGCTTATTGGAATCTGGAAGCCCTCTTTAACAAGGGGACCCCCAGATCCCGCCCCCCCTGTGTGAAATGGTAAGGGGGTACCCCTACCATTTCACAAAAAAACTGTCAAAAATGTTAAAAATGACAAGAGACAGTTTTTGACAATTCCTTTATTTAAAGTCTTCTTTTTTTCATCTTCTATCTTCTTTCTTCTTTCTTCTATGTTCCATCGGTTTCTTCCTCCATCTTCTTTTTCCTCCGATCCTCTGCTTCTTTCTCCGGTGTTCTCGTCCGGCATCTTCCTCCGCTGCTTCTCCTTCTCTTCATCTTCTTCTCTTCATCTTCTTCACTTCATCTTCTTCTCTTCATCTTTTTCTCTTCATCTTCTTCTTTTCATCTTCTTTTAGGGCCGCTCCGCATACATGGGAGGCGTGATGTCAGAGGGTGTCACCCGTTACGTAACGGGTGACCCCACCCCCCTCTGACGTCACGGAGAATGCCTCAGGGAAGCAGGTTTTTTCAATGTTTTACAATTTTTCTAATTTTTCCTTTGTATTATTGTTTTTGGTATTGTAAAATGATGGATTCTTTTGCAAATTGTTGTGATTATAATGATGTTCTTTCTTTGAATTTAATGAAAAATTTAGATGCATAGTGAGCTTCCCTGAAGAAGTGGGAAACGCGTTGGATTACTCTGCATCTAGGAATTCATCAACGTTTTTAATGAAAATAAGTAGCATTGGCTCATTTTTAGCCTTATGTTATTATGCATAAGTACACATATCTTTATGATGTTTTTACTCATTTTTGTACAATAAAAATATTTTTTTACAATCAATGTAATTTTTGTGCTCACCTCAGTGACTGCCTCACATCCTTAAAAGTCCTAAGTGTTCTAGGGTAGGGGATATTCCCCTCACATCCATTGTTCTTTTACTGTGACATCAACAAGGCATTTTTGTCCACACAACTTCCGCTCACTGGATATTTTCTCTTTTTCTGACCATTTTTTGTATACCCTAGAGATGGTTGTGCATGGAAATCCCAGTAGATCAGCAGTTTTTAAAATACTCAGACCAGCCTGTCTGGCACCAACAACCATGTCACATTTAATGTGACTTAAACCCCCTTTCTCCTCCATTCTGATGCTCCGTTTGAACTTCAGCAAGTCGTCTTCACCATGTCTAGATGCCTAAATGCATTGAGTTGCTGCCATGTGACTGGCTAATTAGCAATTTGTGTTACCAAGCAATTGAACAGGTGTACCTAATAAAGTGGCTGATGAGTGTATGTTGGTAAGTATACAGTAGTTAATAAACTGAGAGCACAGGGACGCCTCCTTAAAGTATGTTCAAAGTTTACCTGCCATCAGAGATATACAAGGACGGCCATTGTTGACCTCCTTTTAAGTACGCTAGTTGCCTGACTGTTATGTTGATCTTCTGGCTTAAATACTATCTGATTAATTGATCCAAATTGACAGCAACAAGATATCAGTCACACAAGAAGAATATGCATGCATCATACATACTAGGGGGGAGTACAACTGGGGGATCCGTATTTGAGAAGGATCTGGGGGTTTTGGTAGATCATAAGCTCAATAATAGCATGCAACGATAAGCTTCGGTTTACAAAGCGAGTCCTTTCTTGTATTAAGAGAGGTATGGACTCCAGAGAGAGAGATATAATTTTGCCCCTGTATAAATCATTAGTAAGACCTCACCTGGAATATGCAGTTCAGTTTTGGGCACCAGTTCACAAAAAGGATATCGGGGAACTGGAAAAAGTGCAGAGAAGGGCAACCAAACTTATAAGAGGCATGGAGGAACTCAGCTATGCAGAAAGATTAGAGGAACTGAATTTATTCTCTCTTGAGAAGAGGAGATTAAGGGGGATATGATCAACATGTACAAATATATAAGGGGTCCTAATAGTGAACTTGGTGTTGAGTTATTCACTTTACGGTCAACACAGAGGACAAGGGGGCACTCTTTACGCCTATAGGAAAAGAGATTTCATCTCCAAATATGGAAAGGTTTCTACACAGTACGAGCTGTGAAAATGTGGAATAGACTCACTCCAAAGGTGGTTCTGGCCAGCTCAGTAGATTGCTTTAAGAAAAGCCTGGATTATTTCCTGAGGCTGGGTTCACACCATCATCGCATCCGTCTAGCAACAGGGGTCCAGTGCGTCCTGGTTCACTGTTTCAGATCCTATTTCAGCCCGAATTTTGGGCTGAATTCGGACCTGAAATGGACCAAAAGATGCACCGCGTTTTTGTGCAAAACACACCGGACCTGCTGCGGAGATATGTGAACCAGCTCCATAGAGAGCACGTTCAAAATCTCCTGCTATTGTGAACCCAGCCTAAATATACATAACATAATTGGGTAGTAACATTTATAGGTAAAGTAAAATCTGATTGCCTCTCGGGGGATCAGAAAGGATTTTTTTTCCCTGCTGTAGCAAATTAGTTCATGCTTTGCTGGGGTTTTTAGCCTTCCTCTGGATCAACTGTGAGTATAGGATTGGGTATATGGGATTGCATGATATTATTTTTTATTTATTTATTTATTTGGTTGGACTAGATGGACTTGTGTCTTTTTTCAACCTGACTAACTATGTAACTATGTAAGGAGGGTGTTGTTTTCAGTTTGACATCTGATTCATAGATGTGCACTGTGAGAAGAACAGTAAAGAAAAACCACTGTATAGCAGTGCAAAGTAGGGAGAAGAGCCTGTTTACGCAGTGAACTATGGCTGCCCCCTTGTACTTAGTAATTACAAACTATACAAAGAAACATATACTGTATAGCTAAAGCAACAATAGATAATTCCTTTAAAATTGAATGTAAATATAAATAAAACATATTTTTAAAGTAAGGATGGTGATGGGCTAGAACCACTGTCAGGGTTCCATTTCTGACTGTGTCCCATTTGTCCCATTTGAGGAGATTAACCCTCTCTATTTCATCTGGTGACCATTGTCATCAGCACAGAGCACGATGAAAATTCCACATTTTTCAGGCATTGGACCAGGAGATGTGAGTAAATCTTCCAATGAGTAAACCTGTACTGGTGACAACTTATAAGAGAGACGATCCCTTCACTTAGAAGAGATCTTCTCTCACTTAGTACTGTATTTCTGGGACAGGAAATGAAGGGAAATTTCCTCCATTCAAAGTTAAAAAAATTGGCTTTATACACACTTTAACCTGGACCAGTTACCAAGGTCATTTACACTCCCAAAATATAATCATATCATTACTCTAGCTTTATAATTTGCATAGTCATTCAGAATATTATAATAAACAAAACTCATCTTACTTTAAAACCTTACATATAAACTTATTGAGTGGATATTATCTTATTTGTACGGTTTGGTTATTTACAGTGCAGATGGTGATTTTGCAATAGTCCAAGAAACTAAGGCCCTTCTGGATTACACAGGGAAAATTGTATGGACTCCACCAGCTATTTTCAAAATCTACTGTGAAATGATAGTCACTTATTTCCCATTTGACCAGCAAAACTGCAGCATGAAGCTTGGAACATGGAGCTATGATGGAACAGTTGTTGTTATAAATCCAGTAAGTATTTGAAATTCTCCTATATAGCATAAAAAAAAAAACTGCTCATAGGCCTTAATGTGTACTTTATCAGCCAAATACTGTATTATATGCCTAAAGATCGTTGATGCCAGTCCCTAGGCATTTGGTTAGATGATCTCTCTTGAATGGGAGGATCAGAATACATGGTCCTGTCCTTCAGCAAAAATCATGTGACTATGCCAAGACTTTGGGGCATGTGAAAAGCACTAGGAATCCCAGTGTAGAAAAAGCAACACTTTCTCAGAGGAAAGTAAGTATTTAAGTTAAATAAAAATATTTATCCATCCTACCAATACTATTAACATTGTGTTACATTAGGGTTGGTGTGTTGGTGCAACTAACAGCCTTGAACCATTTGCTGGTCTTTATTCAGCTTTGTTACTTAGATATCTGCGTGATCACCTACACTAATCAGGGAAGTACCTAAATATACTGCTGAATATGGATCCCATGTCTGATTATCAGGTTATGAGGGTCTGATAGCTCATGCCTTAAATGACTTATTTTTGTCTGTTCATGACTTGGTTTATTTACATTTAAGACATGTTTTTTTCTGTGCCTGTTCTGACCATTAGCCTATTGCCACTCTTTGTTGCTTGCTTTAACCATGTGTCTGTGGACACCTTCACTGTAAGCAGCTGTCACCCCTCTAGCATAGCACTGTTTACTGCTACATTCTTCTGTGAGCCCAGGAAAGCTTTATTGATGTACCCCTAGGAGGCAGGTCCTTGAAGTCCTTACAGGAAGTGTATTGAATGAGGATGCGCATCATTCAACCTGGGAAAAAGTAACCATTGCTAAATCAGAGTAGTGAGTCTGTGGGGGCAGTACTGGAGATAGGATGAGTATTACAGCCATAGCTGTTTTTATTTTAATGTAGGGCAATCAACATATGTAGAGCAATGGAGCTATACACTTCTCTTTTAGCGGGAGTTGGGCTTTAGGTGTGGCATTAAAAACCAAATGTATTTGCGTTTCCTGCAGTTTATGAGGGTTTTTCCTTATATTATCAGCTTAAACATGAAGTAATAGGCCTGAAAATATGATGATGATATTGTTCTACATTGTATGATGTGAAAAATAAACTGTACCAGTGCTGAAAGACTTTTCTTGTCAAATTTGTTTATTGAATTTTAACAATTAGTATACATAAGTACATATGGTGGCAGCAAAAGAAAAGATCACATATATGGTAATAATATTGAGTTGTAGTTCCAACATAAACTAAAAGTAGTTTAACTAAAACAATTTTAGCATGGATCTAATTACTCAAAAGATTGCGTCACACATTGCATAAGAGAGGGTAAAACCAACTTAGACCAGGTTAATATAAGATTGAAAAAAAGTCTTATTATCAAGAGTATAGTTTAAAAAATAAAAAAAAGAAATAATTTATTATAGAATCTAAAATCTTATACTACATGTTGGAACTATGTACAATTGGTATAATGATAACCAAGGAATAAAAAGTTCTGCTACCAGAACTATATAAAGAGTAAATTGAAAGAGGAGAGAGAAAATAGGGGGAAAAAGTAGAAGAGAGAAAGAAGATAAAAGAAAAAGTAATCTTAGGTAGGAGAAAAAATAGATAGGGAAGAAAAAAATGAGAGGAGTCCCTGGGGTAGTACATGGTAATAAACACATACCATGAATGCAGAGTGGAAGTATAAATCGAGCTTACCAAGGTCTTAGTAGGGAGGCATCAAAATTGTAAGGCAAAAAGTGAGTCACCCAGGGATTCCATATATTCTCAAAGTTGGATATTTTATCTTGAGTTATTGCCTCTGTTTTGGCATGGATCATTGCTTGATTTACTCTATTTTTAGTTTCAGCAATTATTAAGGAGGGGGATTTTCAAGCTTTGGCAATTGTTTGTTTCGCAGCTGTAGTGATCTGCAATAGGAGTTTGAATTGGCGGTAGGAGAGAGTGGCCGGTTTTAAGTTTAAAAGTGATATTGTAGGATCAGGATTGATAGGGATTTCAAACAGTGCTGAAATCATAAGAAATACATCTTTTCAGGAATTTTTTGCTACCGGGCAATCCCACTAAGTATGAAGATGTGATCCAAGATCACCACAGATACGAAAACAAGATGGGGAATAATTTGGAGCATATTTTGCAATTCTGACAGGGACCAAATACCACCGTGTGGGTACTTTGTAATTTGTCTCTAAGGCCGCTATGTTTTGTGAGGATGACTTAGTTGTGATCCAAATCTTATCCCAATTGGCTGCTTCCAACGAAAACCCAAGATCCATCTCCCATTTAGCCACATATGATGGTGGGTCTGAGTTGGGTTTAGTAATAAGATGAGTGTAAAGAGTTGAAATAAGTCCCTTAGTCCCATGATGCTCCACTACACTGCAGAGTGCATGAGCATCATGGGAAATGTAGTTCCGAAACATCTGGGGTGCCAAGCCATCACTGATATAGGGCATACATTTTTTTGTAATCTGAAAATATCGAAAGAGCTCTGAATTAGGATGTTTGTGACTTTCAAATAAGTCAGGGAAAGTTTTGAATGAAGTAGAGGATGCTAGTTCACAGAGTTGAGTTAAATTAGTGGAGGTCCATGCTTTAAAAGATTTAGGGGAAGACCAAGCAGGATAGAAAAGTGTATTTTAAAGAAATGATAAAAGAGGTATATGGGGAGATTGTAGTCAATTTACTAATTTAAATTTATCCCAAATGGCTAGTGTATGTTTAGTTATGGGAGTATTGAGTTTTTTACAGTTGGAGGAATTATACGAGGTTGGTTATTGAAAGTGGGTCGCAATCTATTGATTCCAGCGCAACCCAAAGCGGAATTTCACGTTTGGCACAATATTTAGGGATATGGGCTAATTGAGCTGCATGGTAATAGGTGGTAAAATTAGGAAACCCTAGTCCCCCTTTGAGCTTTGGAAAGTAAAGAGTGTGTTTGGGCAAACGGGTTTTCAAGGAGCCCCAAATGAAAGTTAGTTATCCCTAGGTGAAGAAGGCGTGAAGTGGACTATGAGAAAGGGAGTGATGTTTGCGCTTGTTGTAAAATATGAGGAGGTAAAGATATATAAGTTTAGATAAGATAAGATAAGTTTACCTATAAGATTAGGAGCAGAAATATGAAGGGATGACATAAAGATTAAGATATCATCAGCAAATAGGCAAAGTTTATATTGGTGACCAGCTAAATCTAGACCTTTAATAGAGGAGTCGGTACGGAGTGATTGAGCAAGGGGTTCAAAAAGTAGGGCAAATAAGAGTGGGGAAAGTGGACATCCCTGACGCGTGCCCTTACAGATGTCAAATAGGTTTGATTGATATCCAGCATATTTAACATAAGCTTTGGGATTTCCGTATAATGAGGAGACCCAGCTAAGAAAATGAGGACCAAATCCCCAGCGCTGCAGGAAAAAATGTAGGTAATGCCACAAAACTGTATAAAATGCTTTTTTGATATCTAAAGATAAGAGACAGATGGGTATTTGTCATGATTTAGCTGCTTAAATTAATAAAGTAGTCCTGTGTACATTATCTGCTGCTTGGCGCTGTGGGATAAAGCCGACCTGGTCTTTATTTATTAGAGAACCTATTACACTATTTAAGCGGGTCACTAAGACTTTGGCTAGTAACTAAATGTCAAGGTTGAGTAATGATATGGGTCTATAGTTAGAACAAGATGTATCGTCTGACTGAGGTTTGGGGATCATTGAAATTATAGCAATTAATGTTTCGGGGCGAAAGGATTGATCGTTAAGGAGAGAATTTAATGCGTCTGTTAACATTGGAGCAATGATATGAGAGAATGTCTTATAGTATAAAGCAGAGCTGCCATCTGGGCCTGGACGTTTATTTGGTTTAAGAGAGTTAATTGCTAATTTAATTTCGATAGCTGTAATGGTGCTTTCAAGACAATCGCATTGAGCTAAAGGAATAGTAAGAAGTTTGATTTGTGAAAAAAATGATTCTGCTAAAGTTTGATCAAAAGGTCCTTCCTTTTTATACAAGGAGGTAAGATGTTTTTGAAAGGTGTGGAGGATCTTTATTGGATTACTAGTAAATGTATTGTGAGAATCAGTTTAAAGGACGATTTCGTTTTTTAAGTGCTCAGGCTAAAAGAGTGTCTGGTTTATTCGCGTTAAGATAAAATTTATGTTTAGACTTACATAACATTTTATCTACAGATTCTGATAAAAAAAAGGTTTAAACAGGCTTTATCAAGCTGTAATTTAGTCACAGGGGTAGGATTGGATTGAAAGATTGTGTGGCATGTATTAAATTCTGCTTCTAATTTTTGTTTTAGTTGTCGTTTTTCTCTTTTAAGAAATGAGGCTTGGCGTAAACAAACCCCATGGAGAACAGGTTTATGAGCTTCCCATAGGGTCAGTTGGGAAATATCAGGGGTCTCATTATTGGCCAGGTAATCTTTTATGGCTATTTCTAGATCAGAGGAGTGTGATGGATGAGATAGGATTGAGTCATTAATATGCCATGTAGAATCTTGTATTTTGGGTATTAGAGAAGTGAAAGTTGAAAGTACAGCACAGTGATCACTCCATGTAAAAGGGATAATAGATGAAGAAAGGAGTTCAGGGGTCATGCCTATTGAGATCAAAATGTGATCAATACGGGTAAATGATTTATGGGGATTAGAGTAAAAAGTAAATTGATGCCTAGCAGGATTGATTTCACGCCAAGAATCTAATAAAGAGTGTTGTTGAAGAAGTTGTTGGAACTTACGAGATTGAGAACTAGATGCAATAGGAGTTGGGGATTTATCTAAAAAAGGATAATAGGACTTGATTGGAATCTCCACAGATTAAAAATGTGCCCGTTTTTATGAGTATCAATTACCTGTAATAAATGGGAGAGGAATGAGGATGGAGTTTTGTTAGGAGCATAGTAGGATACCACTGTGATTAGAGTATCAAATAGATATCCCGTGAGTATAAGATTGCGACCTTCTGGGTCTTTGATCTCTGTCAGAATGGAAAAGGGTGTAGTACAATGAAACACTTTTAGCACCCCTCGTTGTTTCGTTTTGGCATAGGCTGTGAAAACTTGGGGATAAGCTGAAACAAAATATTTTGGGGTTGCCTTATCTGCGAAATGGGTTTCTTGGAGGCATACAACATGTGCTTTTGAGGAAGCTAAGGAGCGAAAAACTTTAGTTCGCTTTTGAGGGATATTAAGACCTTGTACGTTTAACTTAAGGACATTTAAGGGGGCCATCAGTAAATCTTAAATGAAATATTGTAGTATACAGCATTCATAGATTGTGAGTCAACAATTACCCCGGGGGGGGGGGGGGGGCAAGAACCAAGAGGGGAGTAGAGACAGAATAAAGAGGAAGAAAGAGAGAGTAAGAGTCATATAGTCAAATAATAGTAAGTAAATTGTGCGAATAAGAAAAGTTAAAAGGCGGCATACTGAGTGCGTAAAAAAAAAAAAGCTAACTCAGAGGCCTATCCGAGGAGGTCCTCCAATAATAGGTCAGAATAGAGGTTTATCCTAGGACAGAAAGATATGGGAAGCAGTGACAATCTCTTGGGACCCCAACGGACTAGATCTATATACAGAAAAAGAGAAATACTTGGACACCCAAGTTCGGCCGTTAAGAAAAAAAAAAAAAAATGAGCAAGGGTAAAAAAAATAAATAAAAGGTTAATTAGCTATTAACAACTATACTGTAAAGTGAGTATATATACTTACAGGTAACCCTAGGGAAAAAATACATTAAAATAAGAAACTGTATAGTTTGCATAGCAATATTACTTATCATAGGATTGCCAGTAATGAAGAAGGAAAATAGTGATATTGATAAACAGGATCATTAATTATAAAACAATAGAAGTACTTCAATTTAAAAAATAACTTGATTTTTCTCTAATGTCGCATACACACGACCGGACTTTCCGGCAAAAAAGGTCTGATGGAATTATTCCAACGGATATTCCGATCATGTGTGGGCTTCATCAGACTTTTCCTTTCGAAAATTCTGACGGACCTAGAAATAGAACATGTTTTAAATCTTTCCGACAGAATCAATTCCTATCGGGAAAACCATTCGTCTGTATGCTATTCCGACGGACCAAAAACAACCCAAGGGCAACTATTGGCTACTGGCTATTGAACTTCCTTTTTCTAGTCCTATCGTACGTCATCGCGTTCTAAACGATCGGACTTTGGTGTGATCTTGTGTAGGCAAGTCCGTTTCAGCGGAACTCCGTCGGAAAAACCGTCAGAGTTTATTCTGACGGAAAAAACGGTCGTGTGTACGCGGCATAAGATAAATATATGGATAAATATAAGTAAATAAGGTTATAATCGAGACAATAGGTATCTCATTGGTTTAAGAGGGGGGGATAGGGAAGGGGGGGGGAAAGGGGGTAAATAAATAAAACATTAAATATGTTTATCTGAGGTTGTGGGAGTTAAAAGAGGGCAGTTCAAATAGAACAGTATTATTTTAAATAAGTTTAGTCAGATTATACTGAAGGTGGTAAATTACTTAGTGACCAAAGAAAGGCAAAGCCTTAAGATTGAATACACTTCAAGACGAGGAGTAAAAGTCATTCAGTCCATTGTGTCTACAGGATCTATATCAGGAGAATTTTATTGAGTTCTCTCAGAGGAATTTTGTCAGCCTCTATCTTTTTCAGATTTGGAGGATTCTTGAGGAGAGCTGGATGTTGTGCATCGACGAGGGCTAGTTGAAGATCTTTCGATAAGATGTAGTTCTTGTAGAGTGTTTCGTACTTCATCTGAGGATCTACAGGAATGTTTGACACCTTGATAGGTAAAGCGGATAGAAAATGGGAATCCCCATTGATAAGAGATCTGGCGTTGCTGTAGATTAAGAAGTAAGGGTTTCAGTGCACGTTGTTTAGCCACAGTAATTGGGGAAAGGTCAGCAAAAAGCTGATAAGGATGATCTTGAAAGATGAGGGAATTTTTTCCTCTAGCTGCAGCCATGAGTTGTTTTTTGGTGTGATAGAAGTGGAATTCGCAATAATATCACGAGGGGGAACCTTCTGGTTTGCATAGTGTTAAAGCTCTGTGAATCCTATCCATCTCCAAATGATCGACCGGTATTGACAGTAGCAGTTCTTGGAAAAGTGAGGTCATAGTAGAATGAAGGTCAACAATAGTCTCAGGTATTCCTCGTATACGAAGATTTGATCGACGTGCTCTATTTTCAAAGTCCTCTAAGCGTGCTTGCAGAATAAGGTTTTCTTCCTTAAGAGTCTCTAATTCATTATCATGGGACAGTACATTCGTTTCCATGTCATCCACTCTGATTTCTAAGTCAGAAGTGCGCTAACCTAACTCACAGATTTCTTTTGTGAGACTTTCAGTTATATAGTCTGAGGTCTGCTTTAAGGCTTTCTGTAACATTTTTTTCTATTTGTCTCAAAATATTTGGATGTAGGGAATCTGTTTGTTTTTCTTGTGAGGCAACGCTGTATTCACAGTCAGAGTCATTATAGGCGTCCTGAGGTAACTACAGTTGCTTAGCAGCACGAGATGTGCCTGTGTGTGAGGAAGGAGGCTGTGCCATTTTACAGGGGCCTCTCGACTGTGTATCCTTAGCACTCTTTAGTTTATTTTTACCTCGGGCGGCACCAAAGACCATTTTATTTATCCCAGGGTCACTGAGGAGGCTTATGGTAAGATTATTTTCAGTTTACCATGCCTTGTGGGTGTCTTTATCAGCAGAGGAGTCCAGAGAGATGTGGAGCTTCAGCTGGACATGTCTGTCACCGGCGATTGCACCTTGCTGAAAGACTTTTATTCTCTCTAATGAAATGATTAGTCAAAAGTGTCAAAATAGGTCCTCACAGCATCAATGTCTTCATGCATTCTCAGATTCAAACCAAATGTGCATTTATAGATCAGGCAACATATACTCATGTGTGGCCACCATGGCAGCTGCTAATGCGTGGATTGGGGTATAATCTTGGGCAAACACCCATTTTGCTCAATTTCTTATGGTCTTTATCCTTTAAATTATGCCACAGCTACTCTAGTATAGTTTGCTCCAGAGATAGTTGGCCACTTTACATTTTGGAAAATAATTATTTCAGGAGAGTGACCGCCCTGATATGAGCAGCTTCATGGAGAGTGGAGAATGGTTAATGAAG
This sequence comes from Aquarana catesbeiana, assembly GCF_042186555.1. NCBI lineage: Eukaryota > Metazoa > Chordata > Amphibia > Anura > Ranidae > Aquarana > Aquarana catesbeiana. The sequence continues at coordinate 334,437,541 of NC_133329.1, forward strand.
GATTATCAATGCTGGAAGCATTGGGTCGTCTATGACTGCTGTCCTGACACACCATACTTGGATATCACCTATCATTTCCTCATGCAACGTCTTCCTCTCTACTTCATTGTCAACGTTATCATCCCCTGTCTTCTCTTCTCCTTCCTTACTGGTTTGGTGTTCTATTTGCCCACAGGTTCAGGTATGTATTCTACAATAAGTGATTTTCATAACCTCTCAGCAATGCTGGTGGTATATTCACTAAGTGACCAACATCTGCATGTCCTGAATGCAAGTAAAACTAAAGATCATGTACGCCAATCTCTATTGTCTTGGCGTTTGGGACCTGTGTTAAATTTCTGCTTAGTCTTTTAAACATAGTGAGTAGGGTACCCACAAACCTTAGAAGTCACCATTTCCTGTTGCAATTACCCGAAAGGAAAGGTGGTGCTTTTTTTACTTAATAGTATATTTTTAATAATACATCCAATTTACCGTTACATGGTACAATTATCCACATCATACAGAATAGCAGCACCACAGAAATATACACTATATTATCAAAAGTTTAGGGACACCTGCCTTTACACGGACATGAAGTTTAATGGCATGGAGACATGGATATGCGAGTTTGGGGTGGAGGAACTTGACTGGACTGCACAGAGTCCTAACCTCAACCCAGTAGAACACCTTTAGAATGAATTTGAGTGGAGACTGTGAGCCAGGTCTTCTCATTCACATCAGTGCCTCACCTCAAAAATGCGCTTCTGGAAGAATGGTCAAACATTTCCATAGACACACTCCTAAACCTTGTGGACAGCCTTCCCAGAAAAGTTGATGCTGTTCTAACTGCAAAGGGTGAGCCAACTCAATATTGAACCCTACGAACTAAGGCTGGGTTGCCATTAAAGTTCATGTGCGTGTAAATTCGTCCCGATACTTTTAGAAATGTGTGTGAAAACCTCACACTAATTATAAGTGTAGACTGCTGCACTTTTATCACTCCTTGGTAGGGCTGGGGAAAAAATTGATTTGAATCTTGAATCGAGTTGAGAGGTCAAATCGATTCAAAATTTCTGCAAATCTATTTTTTTAGATTTTTTTTTTCACCAGGACCGGCGCTGACACTGCGCCGGTCCTGAGGAGGCAGGAGTTTTTAGGCGAGGCCGCGGCTTTGGCCTAGTCAGCGAGCCCGGACGCCGCGGACTAGGCCGAAGCTGCGGCCTCACCTAAAAACTCTTGCCTGCAGCTCCCCAGCACCGGCTCTGACACGGCGCCGGTCCTGAGGAGCTGCGGGCAGGAGTTTTTAGGTGAGGCCGCGTCTTCGGCCTAGTCCGCGAGGCTGGACGCCGCGGACTAGGCCGAAGCCGTGGCCTCGCCTAAAAACTCCTGCCCACAGCTCCTCAGGACTGGCGCAGTGTCCAAAAAAAAAAACTCGATTCAAATCGTGAATAGAGTTTTTTTTTATTTTTTTTTTAGAAAATCGCCCAGCTCTACTCCTTGGATACAAGGAGATAATGAAAAAATGTGAAAATGTAAAAGGTTGCGCTGTCTCATAAACAAAGAAAAAACGCTTAATAAAAAATTAGCAAACACAGCGCATCAACTAGTGATAAATAAAGAGTTCAATAAACAAGTGTCCATGTGTATCAAAAATTATTCCATTAGTATTCCACCAACTGAATGTGCTATCCACGATTCCCAGTGATAATAAAGTATAACAATCCAAATGAATCTTACCAACTTTCGATGATCTCTAAATTATAACAGATCATCTGATGCATGAAGTAATAAAATCTGATGCCTGGCCACATCCTCTATGTGTCTCCCGACCACCAAGATGGATGGATGGATCCAATTTTTGATACACATGGACACTTGTTTATTGAACTCTTTATTTATCACTAGTTGATACTCTGTGTTTGCTCATTTTTTGATAAGAGCCCCAATACTTTTGACAATACAGCGTATATGTGTAACAGCAAAATATGAGGGCAGGATTCACAAGTTTAGGTAAAGAAAGCTGTAAACATATAATAAAACCTTACCAAAAGAGCTTCAGAAAAGTGTGCAGTTGTGAAGGTGTTCTTCGTACACAGTAGACATTGACAAAGAGCGAAATGGCCTTCTAACTTCTAAATGAATCCTACATGGTCTAACAAATATGACAGAAAAAACAGTAGTAAGAATGATGGTGTGTTCAATATGATTCGTTTGTAAAGGATGTAGAATTTGCTAACAAGCCAGTCCCTCCCAAATTCCTATTAAATTTAGTGGAGCAACCTCTAGCCTCATATGTTGGGAGGGGGGTGCTAACTAGCTTATACTGATTTGGAAATAGAAAGGCCTTAAATTTTTCATAAAGGTGTACCTAACCCCCAACTTTCTCTTGTAGGTGAAAAAATAACTCTAAGTGTCTCCGTTTTGCTGTCCCTGACTGTGTTTCTTTTGGTCATCGTTGAGCTGATCCCATCCACCTCGAGTGCCGTGCCACTGATCGGAAAGTACATGTTATTTACAATGATGTTTGTTATTGCTTCCATCGTCATCACTGTCATTGTGATCAACACTCATTTCCGCACCCCAAATACTCACATCATGCCTCAGTGGGTAAAAAAGGTACTGCACTTGATTGTGTCTTATATCAGTTTTTAAAATTACAGGATGGATGTGATCAAAGACACATACCAGGGCTTTTTTTCACAGAAAATAGGTGTAGGAACTCAACCACGACCCCCCCCCCCACACACACACACACCCTCCAAACTGCATCAAATACTGCGTTTGGTCAATATTAATATTAAATACAAGTGGGAGGGTCCTAAAGGGGCATTAAATACCAGGTGTGCATTAAGTTTGGGGGTTACACACAGAGTGCAGAGTTTGGGGGTGCGCTACTCTGCACAGAGTTCAGCCTTCTTCAACAAAGCTCCACTATCTTCCACATGTCTTACTTTTGTTACTGTATTAAGCTGAAGCACCCAGTTGGCTCTAGTACCTGCCCGCACACGGTAGATGGCTCTGCCTCTCTCACATGTCGGAAGATCATCCAGTGGTGGTTTCAGCATTCGCACTGCACCCCAAATATCTGCATCTTCCTTGTCCCCATCCTGCACTCAGTGGGAGCCACTCCGTCAGGAGATCAGATCTGGGGGAGCCGTTGGGAGACAAGCCAGACTTCTGTGTTTACAAAAGTGATAGTGGTGAGCAGGGAGCACAGGGCCTGAGCCAGAGGTGGTGGAACTGAGTTGCACCAAGTTCCAGCTGAAAAAAAGCCCTGACACGTACAATACACTTCTTACAGTAAAAAAGTACAATGGCCAAAAAAATAGAAAATACAGTAATTGTATCTAAGAACACAATTGCAAGTTGTAGTTACTGAGCAAAGCTTTAAGATAAGTACTAATAAAACAGAGCAAGTATTAGAAGAAAGAACAATCACTGGAACTGTTTAGATGGGATTACCATCTTTCACCACATGCTTTCATACAATACATAGTGTACAGCACATAAGGAGTGAGGTATAATGTTCCTGATGGTGTCACAGTCAGCATTTAAAAAACAATAGATTTGAACCATTCCCCACTATAGAAAAATATATACTTTTTTACCCCATTTCCCTCACTGTATATCAAGGCCGCCCCACAAGAAGTGAGAATGTTTTAACTCTTCTCCGCTGCATCCAAGAAAAAAAAAAAACCTTAATCTGGGGGCCTAAATAAAACTGCCAGGTTTGTTATCAGCAGCGCTACAATAGACCTTGTTGCCTATATCCCCTGTTATATTATTTGTCTGGGAACAGACTTGTCTGGATGTCTTATGTAAAAGTTGCATCTAGCCAGTATAGTCAGCTATTTGCTGTAGATTAAGAAATATCTAAGCTGCATTAGAATTAGAATTTGTACTTCAATTTAAACTTTGGAAATCAAGGGGAAAGTCAGCACATTTTTATCCACCAGAAAGTGTTTTACCCAAATCTGTTATAAAACCTCAAAAGAGTTGAATCAGTCTATATGTAAAAATGAAGCCAGCTTAAAGTGATTGTAAGGGTTTGTTTTATTTTTTTTTTTAAATAACAAGCATATCATACTTACCTCCACTGTGCAGCTCGTTTTGCACAGGGTGACCCCGAACCTCATCTTCTGGGGTCCCCTGGCTTTCGCAGCTCCTCCTCCTCCTATCAGAAGCGTTCTCCCAAGGGGGTTACCTTGCAGGCGCGCTCCCGAGTCCAGCATTCGGCGTCCATAGCTGCCGAATGTATGACTCAGCCCCGCCCCCTGTGTCATTGGATTTGATTGACAGCAGCGGGAGCCAATGGCTGCGCTGCTATCAATCTATCCAATCAAGAGCCGAGAACCCCGGGCAGATAGACAGCGCGTCCCCACCGGGTCAAGTTCCAGGGCTCAGGTAGGTATAACGGGGGGGCTGGGGGGCCGGTCACTGCATAGGATGCATTAAGGTGAAAAAACACGAAGGTTTACAGCCTCTTTAACTGTTTCATTTCAAGAACACTATTTGATACTTCCAAATTCCATGGAAAATTTCCTTTTATTTAATTTAATGTCATCATTTGGATTTATGATATAACCATTGTAAAGCACAAAACATGCAACATATACAGTACATACAATACTGTTTTGTAACTAGCAGTGCATTTTTTAACCAAAGATATCTTTTCTTTTTATTAGCTTTTTATTGAAACTATTCCAAATATGATGTTTTTCTCTACTATGAAACGTCCTGCACAAGAGAACAAAGGAAAGAAGATTTTTACAGAAGACATCGATATATCAGACATTTCTGGAAAACTGGGTCCTGCCAATGTGACATACCAGTCTCCAATCTTAAAGAACTCTGATGTCAAAAATGCTATAGAAGGAGTCAAGTATATTGCAGAGTCCATGAGTTCTGACCAGGAGTCAAATAAGGTAAAAGAAAGAAAAGTAAAATTTTGCCAAAGTTACACGGCAATAGAAGATAGGCTAAAGCTGGCCACACATCTGAGATGGATGCGGGAAAACTCCCCACTGCGCTATTGTATTCTGCCAGCGGGGGACTTCCCCACTGGCAGAATACACTGGTCAGCATTTCAGCCATTGGCTGCAGCTGCTGCTCGAGCTGCTTTTATCCGACAAGGTGGTTGAACAGAAATGGCCACACATGGATTGAAATTCTATCCCTCTATGGCCACCTTAAGGCTCAATAAATACATTTAGTGAGGGTCACAAGCAGGGTTGCCAACCGCCAGTAAATTTACTGACAGTTTGTAAAAATCAGTGATTTTTTTACAGTTGCCAGTAAATATCAGGGGCTGATAATTTCATGCTGTGTTGACTTTTGAAGTGTAAATCAAGCAAATTATTTTGTTATAGGTATTGTCAGTGTTCCATATCATGTTTATACTGTTCAAATATTCACTTTGTTAGTTTTCAATAGGAGTTCTGTAATTTCTCAGGTTGCCAGTAAAAATGTGCTCTGCCAGTAAATTTCCCATGTTTTGCCAGTAAAAAGTGCTTCGGGGGGGGTTGGCAACCCTGGTCACAAGGCTTAATAGTACTACATTGTTATACATGCCATCTGTGAAATCAATGGTATTAAAGTGATTATAAAGGTTTGTTGTTTTTTGTTTTTTTTTTAAATAACAAACATGTTATACTTACCTCCTCTGTGCAAGAGTTTTGCACAGAGCGGCCCTGATCCTCTTCTTCTGGGGTCCCCCAGCGGTGCTCCTGGCTCCTCCTCTTCATCGAGTGCCCTGACGGAGAGCCAGTTTCCATGGGGGTGCGCTCCTGAGTCCTGCTGCTGCGTCCATTGACACAGACAGCAGGACTCGGCCAAGCCCCCGACTTCCGTGTCACTGGATTTGATTGACAGCAGCGGAGCCAATGGCTTCTGCTGCTATCAATCTATCCAATGAGAAACTGAGACAGCGGCTGGAGCTGCTGGGCTCGTTCTCATCGCTGGAAAAATCGGGTTCAGGTGAGTAAAAGGGAGGCTATGATGGGCAGCTGCACCACAGAAGGTTTTTCACCTTAATGCATAGAATGCATTAAGGTGAAAAACCTTGAGACTTTACAAATCCTTTAAAGTAAACATTTTTTTGTAAGATAAAAACATAGCAAGTAAATGTATACTATATAGATGGAATGCACTTACTATACTCCCCAGCCTCTAGCCTGAGTAATAAGAAAAATTTGATGGAATGTCCCTTATTTAGAATCAAATTTTTCTGTCCCTCTTTCCTCCTTAGTTGTCATTTTCTTAAGGTTTGTTGTATAAACTTCAATGTGCTGTTTACTAAATCTGTTTTACAACACTAAAGCTTTCATTGTATGTGTAAAGTTTAACTTGAGCTACTAAACTCTGTAAACAACGGTCATTTTGCAACAAAGCTGCTAAGAATAGCTTGAAGAAACATGGGAAAATGAGCCTAGGGCTCCACCTGTTGGCTGGAATTTAAAATAATATATATTTCTTTAGACCAGGGCATAATAGTGACTTATGAGTCATGAGCGCATCTTAAACCACTTTACACCCTTAATGACCGGGCCATTTTTTGCGATACGGCCCTGCGTCGCTTTAACTGACAATTGCGCGGTCATGCGATGCTGTACCCACACAAAATTGATGTCCTTTTTCCCACAAATAGAGCTTTCTTTTGGTGGTAACAGAAAAAAGACACAGAGTAATAACCCAGCACCAGTGATAGACCACCCGGAGAGTTTGGAACAACACATGTGCTATATGACATGTATGATAGGTGTATAACACACAGCCCTTACGTAGTGTAGAGAGGGGAAACTATCAAAAAATAATAACTCGTGCAGCCAGACAAACCGTAACTGGTAGAAACAGATAACAACAAGAACAACACATATAGTCCAGCGCCCCGGATATTGTTAAAAGGCAAAATACAACAGGCATATAAAATTAAATATTTTAATTATTTTAATAGACCAGTGGTAAACCAGTCATGAGGATAATCTAGGGTAACAGTAGTAACTACTAGTGAAACCGGGTTAAAAAGCACTGTTGTATAAAAAACAGGACTATGACAAAGCGCTCATGCGCGAAACGCATCGTCAAGGCAACTAGAGGACTGAGGCCCCAGCTAGAGCCTTTCACTGTGAGCTTTCACCCATTTTTTTTTTTCCCCATTATCCATTGCCCATATGGTTTTTGGCCACTTCATAGGCTGGTCAGGCAGATGTGAGCTCCATCAGCCTGTTGCCAGCTTCAATTCCCCTTTTCCTGGCTCTCCAGATACAGTCAGCACTCCAGTGCAGTGTCACCACACCGCATTCCAGAGGTTTCAGCCCTGTGGCGACACCTTCCGGCAGACCAGTGGCAGGTTCACTTCCATCGACGCTCCAGCGGCTTCCCTGCACTGACGTCATCCGTCCGGGACACGGAGCTCCGGCCAGGCTGCTTCCCGCACGGCGGTGTTACACACCTCTACGCCGTGGTCTTTCCACCACCTGTACGAGCAAGTGAAGCTACTTCCCGCACGGCGGAACTGCACACCCCCGCACCGCTGTTATCCCACCATCTGACTGTGCAAGTGAACCCCCCCACACATGACGCCGACCTCCCCAAGGAACGAGGTAGATTTGAGCCTTCTTTTTCTTTTTGTTTGTGACACTTTTTCATCCCCTTCATCTTGCCTACTGTTATTCGTTTGGAGCCTGTGGTTTATCATTTACCCAGTGTCTCCTGTGGTTCACAATTGGATGGATCTCCAGTATTAGTCTCTTGCTGTTCATAGCTGACTGTCCTCCTATTTTAGCACATGCTGATGTCAAGTGCAATATATGTATATTCACTATTTTTACAACTGTGAGAATTTGATTGTTATGTCTTAATACTGTATTACTGTATTATTGTGTGGTTTTGCATTTATGTTTTTTATACAACAGTGCTTTTTAACCCGGTTTCACTAGTAGTTACTACTGTTACCCTAGATTATCCTCATGACTGGTTTACCACTGGTCTATTAAAATAATTAAAGTATTTAATTTTCTATGCCTGTTGTATTTTGCCTTTTAACAATATCCGGGGCGCTGGACTATATGTGTTGTTCCTTTTGGTGGTATACACATGTCCACACTACTGATGACAGGTCTAATTTCAATTTCTCCATAGTTGAGGAAATGGCTGCTACCCACTTGTACAGTGATTTTTCCAGCACAATAAGATGTTATTATTATTTAAGGTACTTATATTGCGCTGTCAATTTACTCAGCGCTTTACATATACATTGTACATTCACATCGGTCCCTACCCTCAAGAAGCTTACAATCTAAGGTCCTTAACTCACAATCATATACTAGGGCCAATTTAAAGAGAAGCCAATTAACCCACCAGCATGTCTCTTGGAGTGTGGGAGGAAACCGGAGTACCCACAGGAAACCCACGCAGGCACAGGGAGAACATGCAAACTCCAGACAGGTAGTGTTGTGGTTGGGATTTGAACCAGCGACCCTTTTTACTGCTAGGCAAGAGTGCTACCCACTACACTACTGTGCCACCCTAAAATATTTGTGTGTAATGATTGCTTCTCCATTATAAATGTTTCATTTCTGGAAAATGCAGTCCTTGAACTGATTATTTTAATTGTCTTTATTAATCACATATTTTTTATTTATTTTCCAGGCTTCAGAAGAATGGATATTTTCTGCAATGGTTCTAGATCATCTCCTTCTTGCAGTCTTCATGATTGTGTGCATCATTGGAACAGCAGCAGTGTTTGCCGGACGTCTTATTGAACTACATTTGCAAGGCTGAAAAAGGACATGTTATTGTAACTGCTCTCCAGTAGCCGGGTGAATTGTCTTCCAACTTGAACATGAATCAAGATGGCCTGCTTTCAGATCAGCATGGAGTAACTGTTACATAACAAAAACTTCTAAGAAACACTGTGCCAGTAAAGAATGAAGCAAATACTAAGACCCCATACACACTATTAGATTTTCTGCAGATTTTTGTCTTCAAATTTACAAAACCATATAATATGAGGTCAAACCTTAACCAATTTGTATGCAATCAGGCAGACCCTTGCACTATATGGTTTTGGTAAATCTGAAGATAAAAATCTGCAGAAAATCTAATAGTGTGTGAGGGGCCTTACCCTCTTGGTGCTGCTAAGCATAAATTACCGACACTTCCAGGACTTTCGAACTCGTAGGTTCCCCCCCCCCCCATCATTAAGGGGTTCCTCCCGCTGACCTTAATGTCACTACTGTGTCCTGAATGTTGAAGTTAGCAGGAGAAACTACTTGGTGCAGCAGGGGCATAAGGAGATTACCACTTCTAGAAATGTTGCTTTCAGATGAAGCTTGATCCAGGGATTTCTCTTCAGCAGTATTCAGTGGCAGGAGAGGTAAATATAAGTGTTCATTTTTACAGGCACAGCATTTCATGGAAGTTTTAGTTATGTTTTAGGGTCACTTTAAAACAAGCTTCTGTACCTACAGACTAAGTAATATGGATTGCTTTGTAAAGAGTGCTCTAATATATTAAAAGAAAAGGTGGAGAAATAAAATAATTTATTATAAACTGTTTCATAACACTGTGATTAACATAATGACTTGCATTCAAAAAGAAAATGTATTGATTGTTCTTTAGCTCTGTATGCAAAGCATAGCAAATTGTTTATTTATAAAATAAAAGTAACAGTTTCATTCAAGTGTCAGTATTATCCTAAAGTGGTTGTTAACCCTTACATATGCCCAATTAAGTGTCAAACCTTAGGTGATATACAGAGATGAAACAAATTCTCCTACATAAGTTGTACCTGTTTATCTGCAACCCTCTCTCCTCTACAGACATTTAAAGTACACAGGGCAAAGGCTATTTCTCTAGAAGGCAGGTGGAGGGGATCTGAATTCGCACACTGTACAGCATAGAGCAGGAAGCTAAGTTTAATCTGAGACCTTAGCTGTCATGTACCTGAAAAGAGACTGAAGTGACAAGGTCGCCCTCTCTTGATTCTCCAGCCCAGGTCCCACTGGAAGTGAAACAGAGGGCGCCAAGGGACAGGAGGAATGTGAGTGCCTGCAGATGTAGATCAAGGGACATGCAGCAGGAAATGCGGTTCCAAGAAAACAGGAGAACCATCAGGTCAGGAACAATAGCCCTGTGCAGAAGTTTAGCTGAGGTTAAGGAAGCACTCCACTTGCACTGCAGGGCCAGGACGCGTGGCTGGTCAGAGCTCTCAGCAGACTTGCAGCAGGAACACTCAGCCAGGTGCAGAACTGTGACAGCAAACAGCCAGGATCAGAGACGAAAGCGTAGTCACAGGATAAGACAGGGTCATCAACAGGCGGGCAGTGAGGTACCAAATCATGGGCAGAGACAAAGTCAGGAACGAGCCGAGTCGGGAACTAGCGACAAGACAAAAGCAGGATCCAAGATCAGGTCAGGAGTAAACCGGGTCACCAAGGGAACACACTGGAGGTACACAGGACACAGGGAACAGTTGAAGACTAGTCAGCATTAGAGCACAGGCAGAAGCATCCTTAAAGTGGTACTCTCACCGTTTTTTTAGTTAAAAATAACAAACATGCTATACTTACCTCCTCTGTGCAGTGGTTTTGCATAGAGCAGCCCAGATCCTCCTTTTCTCGAGTGCCTCTTCGGTGCTCCTGGCCCCTCCCTCCTGTTGAGTGCCCCCACAGGAAGCAGCTTGCTGTGGGGGCACCCAAGCTGAGTCACAGCTCCTTGTGTCCATTCAGACACAGAGCCGCGGCCAGGCTCTGCCCCCAATGGTGCCATAAAGCCGAGACACTCCTGCAACATCGCTGGATCTAGATGAGATCAGGTAAGTATAAGGGGGGCTGCAGCAGGGAAGAGTTTAAACCTCTGTCAGGTTTTTATAGTACTCTGTGTCCCTCTTGGGGACATTTCCTCTCACTTCCTGTTAGGACAAAAACCGATTATTAGTCCCGCCTAGGGTTGCCACCTCATCCCTTTAAATACAAATGAATTACACAGGCTCTGTGGCTGATTAAGGTGGTAATTAAACTTACTTAGTTCCTATAGCTGGATACACATTATACAACTTTTGTTGTTCGATTTCCTTTGGATTTACCTTCAACTATGTAGTACAAGGGCCTGCCTGATTGCATACAAATTGAAAGTGTTTAGGCTTGACCTCATATTATATGGTTTTGGTAAATCTAAAGGAAAAAATCTAAAGAACATTGTTTAGTGTGTAGCTAGCTTTGTCTGCATTAAATTAGCCTCAGAACCCGTGTAATTCATATGTGTTCGGGTTTAAAGGGATGAGGTGTCAACCCTATTCCTGCCTCCCTATTTCAGTGACAACTGCATGTTCCCCTCCATTTTTTGTATTGTATTTTACAGGAACAGAAAGTGAGGGAGTTAGGCTAAAAAGCTACATTAACAGCCTAGCTGGTATTGAGACAAATGGGCTGAAATGTTTTCCTTCCTTGAAGGACACTGCTGAAGGGATGGTCATCAAGCTGTCAATGAGGGATACTCATGTAGACACAACGTGGTTGCAAACAAAACTTTAAAAAAAATAAAAAAACTGCTGCTTACCTTTTTACCTGCTCCTACATTTTAATCCTAAAGTAAATGTTGTTGTGGAAAGATAGAGACAGAGCGGTTGATTTACTAAAACTGGAAAGTGCAAAATCTGGTGCAGCTGCATAGGAACCAATCAGCTTCCAGGTTTTACTGTCAAAGTTTAATTGAACAAGCTGAAGTTAGAAGCTGATTGGCTAATGTGCACAGCTGCACCAGATCTTGCACTCTCCAGTTTTAGTAAATCAACCCCACTGTGAGATCGTTCAGATAAGTTTGCAATCTACCATGAGGGTTCCTCCACTAAAACATCTAAAAAGGTAAGAAATATACAAAAAAAAATGTGAATATGCTGTGTGAGTGGAAGCACATAACTAACTAATAGTAGTGGGGTCTTCTAAAATTTTACTGCAAAACTGGAAATACACATTAAAGCTGAAGTTTAAGTCATTGACGAAAAACTATGACAAAAATCAATTCCAATTTTCATTTAGTCAATTAAAATCTCCAGTACATTTTAGTTGACTAAAATCAAATGGGTTTAGTTAAATTGTAACGCATTATTTACGCATTTCTCTAGAATTTGCAAACTCATTATATACTCCTGGAGTAAAAATCTAATAACATGTTATCATTTATGGTATTGAGGTCTGACCATGTACTACAGATGTAAATGTAGCGATTGTGTTTGATATATAACATCTTTATAAATAAAACCAAGTTTCATAAACAAACAAAAATATTGCTTTTTGACAAACAGAAGTGCAACTTTAAAATAGAAAAAAAACCTGTAAACTCTATTGGCTGTAATGCCAGGCTGCAAGTGGGGATGGGGAAGTAAATGGGAGCGAGGGAGCGCACAGGGCAAGGTGCATTATAATTTGGGGGTGGGGAGGTGACCTACAAGTGGGGATGGGGAAGTAAATGGGTGTGAGGGAGCGCACAGGGCAAGGTGCATTATAATTTGGAGGTGGGGAGGTGACCTACAAGTGGGGATGGGGAAGTAAATGGGTGTGAGGGAGCACACAGGGCAAGGTGCATTATAATTTGGGGATGGGGATGGGGAGGTGACCTACAAGTGGGGATGGGGAAGTAAATGGGAGTGAGGGAGCGCACAGGACAAAGAACTGGACGGTCTGGGAAGGCTGTTATTTTACGCAGTGCTAAGCACTGTTACCTTGCTGGGAGGGGAAAGACTCACCACGTCACATCTAGACAGACATGAATCCCATGGAGGAGTTCCTCTTCTGTGGTTTGCAGGGCATTGTTCCAGGCAGCAGGCAGACAGAGGGACCCTGCGTCTCTCAGCCAATACAGTTTGCCAATATAGTCAGGGGGCTGGGGCTTTAACAGACAGGTGGAGCTCCAAGGAAAGGGGAAGTTCAGATGGGTACTGGAGATTTTAGTCGACTAAAGTACGACTAAAACAAAAACAATTCAGATGACTAAAATACAAATAAATCTAAAATGGCCTGTTATTCAAAAGACTTAGACTAAAACTAAATGGAAATTTGATGTCTGAATTAACAGTGGTATATAGCTTTTTTAAAACATCACAACACCCTGTTTTCATACTTATCTCAAGAGCCCTCAGCCCTGATGCAAACAGTGGGCTCACTCTGGGAAGGAGTTATGCTAATATCAAAATTCTTTGATGGGGGGATGTCAGTCTGGGGGAGTTCCCAGGCAGATGGAATTTGCACATAGACCACTCTAGGTAAAGCCCAAATGTGATGCTGAGCCCCCAAGATTGAAAGAGCTGAAATCCAATACATGAAAGGGGCATGCCAGGAACAGTAAGACCGAGGTGGAAAGGGCTAAATTATGCAGGATGTGCTCCAGCCAAGAAAAGAGGCAGACTCTATCTGATTTTCTGTGCTGCAGCTTCTAAGGAACACTGTGAGAAGCTCACAATGTGTAGTGAAATCAGATTAAGCCATTTCAGCACAGGAGAAGAGCCTGTACAAATGTGCCAGACTGAAGGTAAGGCTAGAATTCAGCTTTATAGTGATATTAAATCCTCTGTTTTTTAACCACTTCACATCCCACCCATTGTCATATGACATCTGCAAATGGGATCTCCCATCCTAGGCGGGCGTCATACGACGTCCTCGGCTTCCCGGCGGTAGAGGGGGCACGCATGTACATCCACTGCGTCACCAAGAAGCCCATGCACGTGTCTGACGCCTGCGATGTCCACCGGGCACCCGTAATCGCTTGTGACAGAGCAGGAGCATGGATCTGTGTGTGTAAACACACAGATCCAAGTCCTGTCAGGGCAGAGGAGACAGATATTGTGTTGCTAGTATATAGGAACACTGATCGGTCTCCTCCCCTAGTCAGTCCCATCCCCCCACAGTTAGAGTCACTCCCTAGGTAACACATTTAACCCCTTGATCACCCCCTAGTGTTAACTTCTTCCCTGCCAGTGACATTTATACAGTAATCAGTGGCTATTTTTAGATCTGATCACTGTATAAATGTCAATGGTCCCAAAATAATTTTAAAAGTGTCTGATCTGTCTACCACCATGTCACAGTCACAAAAAAAATCGCAGATCGCCACCATTACTAGTAAAAAAAAAATAATAATAATAAAAATGCCATAAATCAATAACCTATTTTGTAGGCGCTATAACTTTTGAGCAAACCAATCAATATACGCTTATTGCAATTTTTTTTACCACAAATATGTAGAAGAATACATATCGGCCTAAACTGAGGAAAAAATGTGTTTGTTTGTTTTTTTTAACTGGGTTATTTATTTGTAGCAAAAAGTAAAAAATATTGTGTTGTTTTTTTCAAACTTGTCGCTCTTTTTTTGTTTATAGCGCAAGAAATAAAAAATGCAGAGGTGATCAAATGCCACCAAAAGAAAGCTCTATTTGTGGGGAAAAAAATTAATTTGGGTACAGTGTTGCATGATTGCGCAATTCAATTGTCATTCAAAATGTTACAGCGCTGAAAGCTGAAAATTGGCCTGGGCAGGAAGGGGTGAAAATGCCTTGTATTGAAGTGGTTAAGCACTGTCAGCAGTTGATTTAACAATTCACTGAGTATGCAGCTTCTTCATTTTTTATAGGGTCTACAAACTAGGGTACATTTTCTGGAATTTACGCAGCTTTTAGTTTATGACTGCCTATGTAATTTCTTGAGGTGCTAAAATGGCAGGGCAGTACAACCCCCCCCCCCCCAATTCCCCCATTTTGGAAAGTAGACACCCCAAAGAAATTGCTGAGAGGAATGTTGAGCCCATTCAATATTTTATTTTTTTGTCACAAGTAATTGAAAAATGAAAAAAAAAAAAAAATTACACAAAGTTGTCACTAAATGATATATTGCTCACACATGCCATGGTTATATGTGGAATTACACCCCAAAATACATTCTGCTGCTTCTCCTGAGTATGGGGATACCACATGTGTAAGACTTTTTGGGAGCCTAGCCACGTACAGGACCCCGAAAAGCAAGGATATCTATAGGCGTAAATTTTTGTTTTCACTTCTCTCTACCTATCACAGTTTCAAAGGCCATAAAATGCCAAGATAGCACAAAAGCCCATTTTGGAAAGTAGACACTTCAAGCTATTTGCTGAGAGGCATGTTGTTTCCATGGAATATTTTATATTTTACCGCAAGTTGCGGTGAACATGGCAGATTTTTTTTTTTTTTTTTGCACAAATTTGCTAAATTATATATTGCTCAAACATGCCATGGGCATATGTCAAATTACACCCCAAAATACATTCTGCTGCTTCTTCTGAGTATGGGGATACCACATGTGTGAGACTTTTTGGGAGCCTAGCCGTGTACAGAACCCCGAAACCAAGCACCGCCTTCAGGCTTTCTAAGGGCGTAAAATGGTGATTTCACTTCCTCACTACCTATAACAGTTTCGGAGGCCATGAAATGTCCAGATAGCACAACCCCCCCCCCCCCAATGACCCCATTTTAGAAAGAAGACACTTCAAGCTATTTGCTGAGAGGCATGTTAAGTCCATGGAATATATTTTATATTGTGACACAAGTTTCGTGGGTTTTTTTTGTTTTTTTTTACACAAAGTTGTTACTAAATGATATATTGTTCAAACATGGCATGATTATATGTGGAATTACACACCAAAATGCATTCTGCTGCTTCTCCTGAGTACATGGATACCACATGTATGGGACTTTTTGGCAGTCTAACCGTGTACAGGACCCCGAAACCCAATCACCGCCTTCAGGCTTTCTAAGGGCATAAAATTTTTAATTTCACTCCTCACAGTTTCGGAGGCCATGAAATGCCTAGATAGCACAACCCCCCCCCCCCAATTGCCCCATTTTGGAAAGATAGATACCCAAAGGTAGATACCCCAAGCTATTTGCTGAGAGGTATGGTGAGTATTTTGCAGATCTCGCTTTTTGTCACAAAGTTTTGAAAATTGAAAAAAGTAAAAAAAAAAAATTTTACTTTTCTTTCTTCATTTTCAAAAACAAATGAGAGCTACAAAATACTCACCGTGCCTCTTAGCAAATACCTTGGAGTGTCTACTTTCCAAAATGGGGTCATTTGGGGGGGTTTGTGCTATCTGGACATTTCAGGGCCTCCGTAACTGTAATAGGTAGTGAGGAGTAAAATCACAATTTTGCGCCTTTAGAAGGCCTGAAGGCGGTGCTTGGTTTTTGGGGTCCTGTACGTGGCTAGGCTTCCAAAAAATCTCACACATGTGGTATCCCCATACTCAGGAGAAGCAGTAGAATGTATTTTGGAGTGTAATTCCACATATAACCATGCATTGTTTGAACAATATATCATTTAGTGAAATATTCCATGGACACAACATGCCTCTCAGCAAATAGCTTGAAGTGTCTACTTTCCAAAATGGGGTCATTTGTGGGGGTTTTGTGCTATCTTGACGTTCATGGCCTCTGAAACTGTGATAGGTAGTGAGTAAGGGAAATCAACATTTTACGCCCTTAGAAAGCCTGAAGGCGGTGCTTGGTTTTCGGAGTCCTGTACACGGCTAGGCTCCCAAAAAGTCTCACACATGTGGTATCCCTGTTCTCAGGAGAAGCAGCAGAATGTATATTGGGGTGTAATTCC
Organism: Aquarana catesbeiana; assembly: GCF_042186555.1. Taxonomy (NCBI): domain Eukaryota; kingdom Metazoa; phylum Chordata; class Amphibia; order Anura; family Ranidae; genus Aquarana; species Aquarana catesbeiana. The sequence continues at coordinate 334,454,151 of NC_133329.1, forward strand.
ACACATGCCCATGGCATGTTTGAGCAATATATCATTTAGTGACAACTTTGTGCAAAAAAAAAAAAGTTTGTAATTTTCCTGGCAAAATATTAGAAGCCTATGTCACACATCATCCGCTCTTCTAACCACTTGAAGACAAAGCCCTTTCTGACACTTTTTGTTTACATGAAAAAATTATTTTTTTTGCAAGAAAATTACTTTGAACCCCCCAACATTATATATTTTTTAAAGCAAAGGCCCTACAGATTAAAATGGTGGGTGTTGCAATTTTTTTTTTCACACAGTATTTGCGCAGCGATTTTTCAAGCGCAATTTTTTTTGGATAAACTTTTTTTCATTTTAATGCACTAAAACACACTTTATTGCCCAAATATTTGATGAAATAAAAAAGATGATCTTATGCCTAGAACATGGATACCAAACACGACATGCTTTAAAATTGCACACAAACGTGCAGCGACAAACTACATACATTTTTAAAAGCCTTTAAAATCCTTTACAGGTTACAACTTTAGATTTACAGAGGAGATCTACTGCTAAAATTACTGCTCTCGATCTGACCTTCGCTGTGATACCTCACATGCATGGTGCAATTGGTGTTTACATATGACACCAGACCGACGCTTGCGTTCGCCTTAGCGTGTGAGCATGGGGGGACAGGGGTCCTTTTTTTTTTTTTTTTTTTTTTTTTTTTCCTTGTCAAAAGAAGTTTATTGAGTATACAATATTATAAAGATACATAAAGTAAGTTTACAAGGATCTATAAAGTAAGCTCATTGTTTTACAGTAGGGTTTATATAGGTAAATATCATGAAATTTCAAATATTAAACATTGGGTTCACGTAAACCTAAATTAAAGATATATATCATTTCCTTAGTTACTTTTGTAGGTATTTAAATGATTTATACCTACTATACATATTGTTTACAGGTAGAGTGTATATAGGTCAAATAAATTCTGATAATGAGCTTTAATCGTAAGGTGGAGAAAAGGAAAGAGAAAGAAGAAAAAGGGTAGAAAGGTAGAGGTATGGTCCACAAGGTTGTCCCGCTCGTCAGTTTATTATTCTTTTTAGTTCTCTTTGAAGCCTTAGAATGGGTGTCTCTGTAAGTCATTTAATTTGTTACCATGGCAACAGGACAGAGTCATTGAAGTTTGACAGGAACTGTTGTTTTATCCAAGGATGCCAAAGTTTTTCAAATTTTGGAATTTGATTTTGATCGATGGCTACCATCTTAGCATGGGACATTGTATTATTCATTCTGTGAATTGTTTCTGCTAGTACCAATGTAGGAGATTTCCATGCCTTGGCCACTGTTTGTTTTGCAGCCGTTATTAGTTGGATCATAAGTTTGAATTGAGAGAGTGTTAACCATTCCGGTTTTAGATTAAGTAAAGTTATATATGGATCTGGTTGTATTATTTTTTTAAATATTTTAGATGCAATCACGAAGACTTCCTTCCAGAAGGTTTGGATTACTAGGCACGTCCACCATATGTGTAAATGTGTGCCTATTTCTGGGCATCTTCGAAAACAAAGAGCTGAGGTATTAGGTGAATATTTTGCCACTCTAGCGGGTACAAGGTACCAGCGAATGAGGACTTTAAAATTTGTCTCCAGTGCTAAGATGTTGGGTGAAGATGACTTAGATGTGAGCCATATGTTAGACCAGTCCGTGTCTTCTAAAGTTTGTCCCAGGTCCTCCTCCCACCTCTGAACGTAAGAGGGTCTATTAAGATTTGCTACTCCATATAATTGATTATAAAGTGATGAAATTGTACCTTTAGCAAATGGATCTTTTGTACAGATTGATTCAAAAATGTCTCCAGTGCTAAGATGTTGGGTGAAGATGACTTAGATAATTTGTCTCCAGTGCTAAGATGTTGGGTGAAGATGACTTAGATGTGAGCCATATGTTAGACCAGTCCGTGTCTTCTAAAGTTTGTCCCAGGTCCTCCTCCCACCTCTGAACGTAAGAGGGTCTATTAAGATTTGCTACTCCATATAATTGATTATAAAGTGATGAAATTGTACCTTTAGCAAATGGATCTTTTGTACAGATTGATTCAAAAATGGATAATTGGGATAATGGTGTATCCCCCTTTAGGAATGGTGTATAGAAATTTTTGATTTGGAGATATCTAAATATCTCAGAGTTTGGTAGATCATATTTTTCTCTAAGCGATGGGAATGAAAGGAATGATTTAGATGCTATGAAGTCATTTAGTGTCTGAATGCCTGATGTTGTCCAAGCTTTAAAAGAATTTGGGTAGATCCATGTCGGATAAAAGGCCGGATTTCTGATAAAAGAAAGGAGAGGATTGTGTGGAGATTGTAACTGATATTTGTTTTTTAGTTTATCCCAGAGAGATAAGAAGTGCTTAGTTATGGGATTATGAATTTTAAAGCGGTCTTTAGGATCAAGCCATAATAAGTTTGATATTAATAGAGGGTCATTTTCTGAAGCCTCTATAAATACCCATAATGGGATTTCCTGTTTTGCATGGTATTTGGACAGACTGGCCAAATGTGCTGCTCTGTAGTAGTTAGTAAAATTAGGGTATCCCAGGCCTCCTTTATTTTTGGGAAGATGTAGTGTGTGTATAGGTATACATGGTTTAGAAGAGCCCCATATAAACGAAGTTGCTCTTTTTTGTACTATTCTCAAAAAATAGGAAGGAATTGGAATAGGGAGGACTCTGAATAGATAAAGCAATTTGGGTAGAATAGTCATTTTGATTGCATTAATCTTCCCTATCCAGGATAAAGGAAGTTGCGACCATTGTTTTATTAGATTTGTGATCTGTCTTAATACAGGAGGATAATTGGTTGAGAATAAGTCAGAATGAGATGCTGTTAAATGAATTCCAAGATATGGGATTGATTTTTCTGCCCATGTGAATGGGAGTGCAGCCCTAGCCGGGATCAATTCCATGTTTGTGAGTGAAATATTAAGCACTAGGCATTTCTTAGGATTAATCATAAGGCCGGATAGGGCTGCAAATCCATCAAGAGCTGGTATTAAGTTAGGACCAGAGACCTGTGGTGATGATAGAAAAAGTAATATATCGTCTGCAAATATACATAATTTGTGTGTAATACCTCCTACTTCAATGCCAGTTATAGTTTGGTTTGTTCTGATGTATTGGGCCATGGGTTCGAGTATAAGGGCAAATAATAAGGGAGATAATGGGCAACCCTGTCGGGTACCTCTTTCGATATTAAAGGCATCAGATTTGTATCCAGCATATTTTATATAGGCTTTGGGTTTATTATATAATGCTTTGATCCATGTTAAAAAGTGGGGTCCAAAACCCCATTTTTGTAATGAATATTGCATATATTGCCAGGATACTGTGTCAAATGCCCTCTTAATATCGAGAGATAGAAAACATAAAGGGATTTTCCGTTTTTTAGCAATATGTGCCAATAACACTGCCCTGCGTATATTATCGCCTGCCTGTCTATTTGGCATGAAGCCTACTTGATCTCTATGTATTCATTTTCCTATAATGCTATTGAGGCGTTTTGCTATTATTTTTGCTAATAATTTAATATCAAGGTTTAACAGAGAGATAGGCCGATAATTGACACCGGAAGTATCATCAGAAAGGGGTATTGGGATCATACAAACAATTGCCATTAGTGTTTCTTGCCGAAAACTATGTCCATCTAGAAGTTTGTTAAAAGTTTCAGTGAGAATGGGAGAGAGTATTTCTGAGAATGTTTTATAGTATAAAGCCGAGTAGCCGTCTGGGCCTGGTCTTTTGTTAAGTTTTAGGTCTTTTATGGCGTTAGCAACTTCATCTATAGTTATAGGCTCATCCAAACTGCTTTTTTGATTCTGAGATAACTCAGGTAAGGTTATTTTTGAGAAGAAGGATTCAGCCTCTGTAGGATTAAATTCATTGTTTGTCTTGTATAAAGTTGCGAGATGTGAGTGAAATTTAAGGACTATTTTAACTGGATTACAAGTATAAATATTTTTTGATAATTTCAAACGTATTGGTTTGAAAGATTTGTTAGTTGAATTTAATGCCCGAGCCAAATATGTACCTGGTTTGTTTGTATTCATGCAGAAATTGTGTTTGGAGCATTTGAGGGATTTATCAACTGACTCAGTGAGAAATAGATCGTATTCCAATCTAGATTTTTCCAGATGAGATTTTGTACTCTGAGATGGATTATCTTGGAATGATATGTAGGCTGCATTAAAATTGAGTTCTAGTTTTTTTGCTAGATTTTTGCGTTCCCGTTTAAATAGTGCCATTTGTCTTTGTATTGTACCACGCAAGACAGGCTTATGAGCTTCCCACAGTGTTATTGGGGAGATGTCTGTTGTATTATTAATTGATATGTATTCCTTTAAAGTTTGTTCAATGGCCATCTGATGTAGTGGGTGTTTGAGCATCATGTCCGGTAAGTACCACGTTGGGTCATGCGCTTTTGGTATGGCTGAGGCTATAGTAGTGTATACTGCATTATGGTCAGACCACGGAATCGGAATTATATCTGATGCAATAATTTCTGGTAGCATTCCTATTGTTAGAAAAATATGATCTATTCTGGTGAAGGTTTGATGAGGGTGCGAGAAATAAGTGAACTTCTTTTTCATTGGGTTACTTTCTCTCCACGAATCTACCAGATTGTATTTGGAAAGAAGTTGAGAAAAAGGTAATCTAGAGGTTATTTTGGATGGTGTAAAAGGTGATTTATCTAAAAATGGGAGGAGGACCTGGTTCGAATCCCCACACATTATCACTGTTCCTATTTTGTGTGTATTAATCACTTGTAATATATGTGAGAGGAATGATGTAGGTTGTTTGTTATGAGCGTAGTAGGAAATCACCGTGATTGCTGTATCCATTATATAACCCATGAGTATCAGGTATCTACCTTCTGGGTCTTTAATTTCTGATGATAAGGTGAATGGTGTGGATCGGTGAAATGCAATTAGAATTCCCCTTTGCTTGGTACAGGCAGAAGCCGTGTAAATTTGTTGATAAAAAGGAGAAATATATTTTGGAGTAGAATCTTTGGTGAAGTGTGTTTCTTGGAGGCATACTATGTGAGCCTTCTTGTTATGGAAAGTACGGAAGGCTTTGGTCCTTTTTTCAGGGACATTTATTCCCTGAACATTCAGGGAAAGTATATTCATTGTGCCATGGCAACAGATCAAATAGTTTTGACTTACTTTTTGTTATGCAGAGCTGACTGCGCAGATCAACCTGTGTGGACTGAAGAGATGAAAAGATAGAAAAGAAACCAGTGAATTCTGGAGTACAGAGTAAACAAAAAACATATGAGATTAGATGATACATTGTATAAATTATTTTTTGCAAGTAATCACAATTTATCCGTGAAAGAGAATAAATATCTCTCTCAGGGGAATAAGTGCCTTCGTCACACTCCCACATAATATGGTTGGGAGAATGAGGAGGGCTAATGGGGGTACACGGATCTTCCGCTTACAGGAGAGAAGTGCTATGTCAAAAGACATCAAAATGATGTTTCATTAATTGGAGTGCAGAATATAGTTTTTGTTGAAATTATTTATTCCAGGGTGGTTGTATATGGTTAGTCTTGCCCTAGGCTAAATAATTCAGTTAGAAAGGTACTGTTAATAACTTTGGTATTGATGAAGATAGTTTGAATTATTTTGGGATTTTAACCCTTTTAGAGTAAACAATTACATATTTTATTCATATGTAACTGTTTAGATATGTTAACTCATAAAATTGAGGTTGTATTGCCTCAGATTGGAATAAACAAAAACATAATTCTAGGAACTAGTTAGGTAATAATATATTTGTTTTAAGAAAAAAAAGAAAAAGCTTCCATTACTTCTGGATTATTGAACATATTTGTCCTAAAAAGTAATAAATCTATTGTTATTACCTGATAATAAATAACTGAACAAGAATTTCCTTATTTCACTTATATATTCTAAGGCTATATGAATCAGAAGCAATAAGAAATATAACTGGAATGTAACATGATCCCACACAGTGTGACTATCAGAATGCAGTTACATTCAGTTATAAATACAGGTTTTTTATAGAGAACCATCTCTTAGTATAATAAATGAAGAGATATCAGGAATTAGGATGTCAGTCCATTGAATCTTCTTGGTCCATGGATGATGTGGCATAACGGCCTCTTTTGTGAGAATGATGATTCCCATTTTGTTCTGGAATTTTCTGGGTGCTGCCTGAAGGTGAAGATGATGCCATTCTTCTGCGTGTGGGAGTGTTGCTGCTTGTGGGTTCTGTCAGATTTAATTTTAAAAGGGTTTGTTGTAGTTCATCTGCTGATCTGCTTCTGTAAATTGTACCTTGGTGGTTAAATCTGACTGAAAAGGGGAAGCCCCATTGATACATAATGTTGTGGCGTTGCAGTTCCATTAGTTGGGGTTTCATGGATCGTCTTTTAGTAATAGTAAGTTGGGATAGGTCAGCAAAAATTTGATAATTGTGTCCTTGAAAATTAAGTTCCTTTTTTTCTCTTGCAGCAATTAGTATTTGTTCTTTCGTTCTGTAATAATGACATTTTGTGATTATATCACGTGGGGGTCCATCTTTCTTTTTGGCTGTGAGGGCTCTGTGTACTCTGTCCAGTTCTAAACGTTCAATAGGGATATCTGGCTTTAGTTCTTGTAATAGAGCAGTAATAGTAGATTGCAGGTCTGTCACAGTTTCAGGTATTCCCCTTATGCGCAAGTTTGAACGTCTGGCTCTATTTTCGTAATCTTCGAGCTTAGTTTGAAGTATTAAATTTTCTTCTTTTAATTGTTCCAATTCTGTTATATTTTCTTGGGTTGTAATTTCAATTTCATCCATTTTTATTTCTAAGGCTGCAGTGCGGTTTCCCAGCTCTCTTATTTCTTTGGTTAGGCTTTTTGTTATTTGGTCTGAGGTTTGTTTTAAAGCCTTATGAAGCATCTTTTCAAATTGTAATAATATTACTGGGGATGCTGTGGAGGCTTGTGGAGAAGTTTGTGAGAGGATTTGTTCTGTATCTGACTCAAATGGAGAGTCTTGCTGTGACATTTTCTGTCTGTGAGAGCGCCCTGATGCTGTATATTGTGAGGTGACTGGAGCTGCTTCAGCTGCAGTGAGTGCCTGTGAGCTCTTTGTGAGGTGATTTTTATTTCTGCCACGGTTTCCTCCCAGTACCATATTTCCTGCCCAAACTTTCACAGTTTGTTCCCAGGGGCAAAAAGGTTCAAATGGATACCTTTTGAGCCTGCAGGCTCCGCTTTGTCCTTCTCTTCTCTCCTCAGCGGTGTGGAGCTCTAACAATGCATGTCTGCTCAGTTAGGCTCCGCCCATCTCCCCCCGGGGTCCTTTTTTTAAAATGTATTATTTATTTTGCTTTTTTATTTTTAAACTGTTCCTTTCATTTTTTTTTTTTTTTTTATTGTTATATCAGGGAATGTAAATATCCCCTATGATAGCAATACAGTGGGGACGGAAAGTATTCAGACCCCCTTAAATTTTTCACTCTTTGTTATATTGCAGCCATATGCTAAAATCATTTATGTTCATTTTTTTTCCTCATTAATGTACAAACAGCACCCCATATTGACAGAAAAACACAGAATTGTTGACATTTTTGCAGATTTATTAAAAAAACGAAAAACTGAAATATCACATGGTCCTAAGTATTCAGACCCTTTGCTCAGTATTCAATAGAAGTACCCTTTTGATCTAATACAGCCATGAGTCTTTTTGGGAAAGATTCAACAAGTTTTTCACACCTGGATTTGGGGATCCTCTGCCATTGCTCCTTGCAGATCCTGTCCAGTTCTGTCAGGTTGGATGGTAAACGTTGGTGGACAGCCAGTTTTAGGTCTCTCCAGAGATGCTCAATTGGGTTTAAGTCAGGTCTCTCGCTGGGCCATTCAAGAACAGTCACAGAGTTGTTGTGAAGCCACTCCTTTGTTATTTTAGCTGTGTGCTTAGGGTCATTGTCTTGTTGGAAGGTAAACCTTCGGCCCAGTCTGAGGTCCTGAGCACTCTGGAGAAGGTTTTCGTCCAGGATATCGTCCAGGATATCCCTGTACTTGGCCGCATTCATCTTTCCCTCGATTGCAACCAGTCGTCCTGTCCCTGCAGCTGAAAAACACCCCCACAGCATGATGCTGCCACCACCATGCTTCACTGTTGGGAATGTATTGGACAGGTGATGAGCAGTGCCTGGTTTTCTCCACACATACTGCTTAGAATTAAGGCCAAAAATTTCTATCTTGGTCTCATCAGACCAGAGAATCTTATTTCTCACCATCTTGGAGTCCTTCAGGTGTTTTTTAGCAAACTCCATGCGGCTTTCATGTGTCTTGCACTGAAGAGAGGCCTCTGTCGGGCCACTCTTCCATAAAGCCCCGACTGGTGGAGGGCTGCAGTGATTGTTGACATCCTACAACTTTCTCCCATCTCCCGACTGCATCTCTGGAGCTCAGCCACAGTGATCTTTGGGTTCTTCTTTACCTCTCTCACCAAGGTTCTTCATCCCCAATAGCTCAGTTTGGCCAGACAGCCAGCTTCAGGAAGGGTTCTGGTTGTTCCAAACATCTTCCATTTAAGGATTATGGAGGCCACTGTGCTCTTTGGAACCTTAAGTGCAGCAGAAATTTTTTTTGTAACCTTGGCCAGATCTGTGCCTTGCCACAATTCTGTCTCTGAGCTCTTCAGGCAGTTCCTTTGACCTCATGATTCTCATTTGCTCTGACATGCACTGTGAGCTGTAAGGTCTTATATAGACAGGTGTGTGGCTTTCCTAATCAAGTCCAATCAGTATAATCAAACACAGCTGGACTCAAATGAAGGTGTAAAACCATCTCAAGGATAATCAGAAGAAATGGACAGCACCAGAGTTAAATATATGAGTGTCACAGCAAAGGGTCTGAATACTTAGGACCATGTGATATTTAAGTTTTTCTTTTTTAATAAATCTGCAAAAATGTCAACAATTCTGTGTTTTTCTGTCAATATGGGGTGCTGTGTGTACATTAATGAGGAAAAAAATGAACTTAAATGATTTTAGCAAATGGCTGCAGTATAACAAAGAGTAAAACATTTAAGGGGGTGGGAATACTTTCCGTCCCCACTGTAGGTAGTGACAGGTACTCTTTTTTAAAAAAAAATTGGGGTCTATTATTAGACCCTAGATCTCTCCTCTGCCCTCAAAGCATCTGACCACACCAAGATCGGTGTGATAAAATGCTTTCCCAATTTCCCAATGGCGCTGTTTATATCCAGCGAAATCTAAGTCATGAAATGCTCGTAGCTTCCCGTTTCTTAGGCCATAGAGATGATTGGAGCTGTTCTGGTCTCTGATCAGCTCTATGGTCAGCTGGCGGAACCACCGGCTGCATTCTTGGGTTCCCTGTTGGGAAAGGAGAGCCGAGAAAACCATGGAAGACAGTGGGGGGTGTTCCCTCCCACTGCTTGTAAAAGCAGTCTAGATTTTATATGAAAGCCGACTGCTGGCTGAAAAGAATGATACCAAGATGATACCTAAATCTTCAGGCATCGTTCTGGTATAACCACTCAAAGTCCAGCAACATACCAGTATGTTGCTGGTCCTTGTTGGGCATATATTGTAATGTTCTTTTTTTTCATGCAGCCTATGGGCTGAACAAAAAAAGAGATTGATCGGTGGGTATGCCCACCATTAGAATACCACCCTTCTTCCACCCACTTCTAATGATGGGCATACGTGCACCATTTTTTTTTTAACTGTGGTGGTGAAATCACTTCCTACAGCGCTGGAGTCGCTGATTTATGTATCGTGAGAGCAAATTCTGTTGCTGTCAAGATAAATAAATCAGTGCTGCAGCTGAATGGCGTACCTGAAAAGCAAATTAACGATAAAACATTACCTCAATAAAACAACTTGATTTTTTAACGCAATCTGTGCCAAAAAAAAATATATGCCGAAGCATGGGGGCAATCTGCCCCTACCCCTGCCCCCATGCTTTGGCATAAATGCTCTTTTTTTAACTGTGGTGGTGAAATCACCTCCTACAGCACTGGAGTTACTGCTTTACGTATCGTATCGTGGGAGCAAACGCTGTTGCTGTTAGAATAAATAAACCCATGCTGACATACCATACCTGCAAAGCAAATACAATAAAACATAGTAAAAATAAAACATTACCGTTCTTAAATACAGTAATAATAGAGAGAGAACAATAGATATAGAACAATAGAGAGCGAACAATAGAGCGGACAATAGAGAGCGAACATAAGAGAGAGAACAATAGAGAGAGAAGGAAAATAAAACCACAACTATTTTTGGCTTTTTTATTTTTAACTTTTTTGTGTGTTTTTTTTTGCACTTTTATATAAACTGTAAATGTTCCAGATGAAGGGTCTCTCAAAATGTGATGGCCATATTATCTTTCGAGACCCTGTGTGAGTGTCCCCTAGGACTGTGCAATGCCATACCCTACACTAATACTCCACTAGTGTGTGGTAGCGTTTGAAACAGTCACCGATGCAGAGACCAGGTTAGTCAGGACAGGAAGGACAATAAAAGCGGGTGTCATGCCTAAATCCGCGTTTTCTGCAGACACGACATCTTCTTTGGGGATTTTTTGGGTAGGGGTACCAGGGAGGACATACGGAAAATGCCTCTCATGCAGCTGGCTCACTGCATTTGCATTGGGAAGGTGGGCCACAGCACCATCTGGAAACAGAAGGGCTGTGATGATCTCTTCCTGGAATTTAAGGAAGGATCCAGTTCATCCTGAAGCTTTGTATAGCACGTAAGCATTCAGCAGAGCCAATTGGAATAAATATACAGACACTTTTTTGCACCAGCGTCTGGCCTTACGGGCAATTAGGTGCGGTGCCAACAACTAGTCGTTGAGGTCCACCCCTCCCATGTTAAGATTGTATTCGTGGACACAGAGGGGTTTCTCCCCAACACCAGTCGCCATAGGAATTTGGACAGTTGTATCTGCGTGAAGATAGGACAGAACGAACACATTCCGTGTTTCCCTCCACTTCACTGCTAACAAATTATTACATTTCAAGCAGGCTCTCTCCCCCGTCTAAGTTGGGACTTTACAAGCCGTTGGGGGAAGCCCCAGCGATTAGATCGCACGGTGCCACATGCACCAATTCCACAATCAAAAAGGTGACTAAAAAGTGGCACGCTTGTGTAATAATTGTCCACATACAAGTGGTACCGCTTTCTGAATAAGGGTGACACCAAGTCCCACACAATCTTACCAGTGCTCCCTATGTAGTCTGGGCAGTTCTTGGGCTCCGCGTGACTATCTCTTCCCTCGTAAACCATAAAACTATATGTATAGCCTGTTGCCCTGTTTCAGAGCTTATACATCTTGACCCCATATCTGTCACGCTTGCTGGGAAGATACTGTTTGATAGAGAAGCAGCCATAAAACTTCAGGGACTCATCAACACAGACAACTTGATTGGGAGTAAACAAGGCTGCAATCTGTTGGTTGAAGTGGTTTACGAGGGGCTAAATTTTGTGGAGTCGATCATATCCAGGGTCACCCCAAGGACGACAGCGTTCATTGTCATTGAAATGCATGAACCACAAGATCTGCTCGTATCCTGGTCATAGAGGCAGAGAACACGGGCATAAGGTGAATTGGGTCAGTGGACCAATATGACCGCAACTCACTTTTTTAACTATGCCCATGAAGAGGGATAGGCCCAGGAAGGTCTTAAATTCGGAAACTGTAATAGGTCTCCAATCTCTGACAAGAGCCACCTGGGGATTAGTGGCAATTAATTGACCAGCATACAAATTGCTTTGGTCCACAAAAGATTTATAGAGATCTTCCGTGAAAAACAGTGAATAAAGATCAAGTTACGTAAAATCAACTGTTTCCACCTGAATTTCCGGTTGGCCAGTGAATGGGGGAAGTACAGGTGCTGCAGAAGTGGTGGGCTTCCAATTTGGATTGGCAAAAGCAGCAGGAAGGGCACTATGGGCTCGACGGGCCTGTGTTTGTCTTCTTGGTGGCTGCGGGACTCTACTTGTGCTAGCCACCTCACCAGCTTGAACTGCACTTATGGGACTCGCCACATCACTAGGTATTACTAGAGTGCTGGATGTACGACCAGGACATACTAGGCCGCTGGTGCTTGCCAGTTCACCAGAAGGATTAGCGGCACTATTACTGACTTTCTGCTCCATAGGAGAGCCCTGCGGTTCTTGCATCTCAACAACAGCAGAGGAATGGGGTCGGGTACGCCTGACCTTGGCAGGGACCACTACTCCATCGGCAGAGCTATCTGTCATGGTGCCGCTGCTGTCTACAGGTTCATATTCTGAGTCTGAATCTTCCTCTTCACTCTCATCTGTCAGGCTCAGAATCGTGTAGGCCTCTTCACTAGTGTACCTTCGATTGGACATTTTGGTCTCTAAATTTACTGGTACAACTAGTGAAACTCACAGGAAAAAAGAGCACCTGACTGTCAACAACTGTTTCCAACGCTACCAAAAAAACTGTTAGCAATCGTAGGGATCAGGCCTGACTGATGCATTATGTGTTTAGTGTTTTGCAAGTGACAGTGAGCGATTGATACTGCACTTGGGTGGGCTGGGCGGAGGGGCTAAATGCAGGTGCTAGCAGGTATCTGGGCTGATCCCGCTAACGCTGCGTTTTTGGGAACCCTAAACTATTGAGGACGCTAATTTAGTTCTGATCAGATCAAAGATATTGGTGCGTACGTGGGTGTTAGCACTACTGGCACTAATCTGACGCTGCCTGGGGTGACGCAGACCCTAACTGATGCTAAAACCTAACTGATATCACCCGCCGGGTGATCAGGGGGTTAAACCTTTTATTAGGTAATTAGGTGCCCTGACGCTATAAAAAAAAATAACTAACCAGCGTCATCCATGACACTAATACAGTGATCACTGGTGACAGGGGGTGATCAAGGGGTGAAACCTTTATTAGGGGGGTTCCTAGACCTATCCTGGGCTACTACCAAGTATGGGCCTAGAGACTGATCGGTTCTGAAGCAAATCTGATTGTCGCAGCCGCCGTATAGCTATGTCGCTTCGCCCAGCCGAGCCAACCTGCCCCAGTACAACTGCGGTGGTTGGTCCGGAACTGGTTAAACTGCCATGATCACTGTCCCAGGTTTCCAATTTCAGGGTGGCTCCTTTCTTTTGCAGAATCCTATGGAATCACCCTTGCATGTGTTTCACATATGGTTAAAAAAATTCCACAGTGCAAAACGAGGTTGGGAAAAATTAGGGTGCTTTATTTAATAAAGCTGCCATGAAATTGAGGGCATTCATTACTCTGAGGGAACAGGGGTGTAACTGACATTCATACAGTATATAGAACATACATATAAGTGCAGGTATTCTACAAAATGATGTGAACTAACAAAGTGCAAAAATCACATGTGCTCTGTATGCTGAGAACACGTTCCTGTAAATGTACATTGATATCCATGCAGCTTGTTCTCCGATCACACTGTGGTTGCTTCTACTTGTCACAGGAACATAAACTAGATCCCGTCAGAAACAAATAACGAAGTTCACACCGGAAACAAAAAATAAAGTTCACACTAGATATAAGTAACTAAGTTCCTCTTTCCACTTACTGTGCACCAAGTGCTTTGAGAAATGTGCTCTCCTTCTAAAAACAGAGTTTAAGTTGCAAGTTGTTATTATGAGAATAAAATAAAATTGTATTTTTGGAGTTGCAAACTTTTGCACCCCCCGCAAAATTTTATGTAGCCCTCAACATAAGCAGATATGGTATGGTACAGCATAATTTTCTTTCTAACAGTAAACATAAGTCAAAATCTTTGGTTGTCTTCTGTTTCTGCTGGGTTGTACTCTTCATAGAGAAAGTTAATTTGAATAGTCTTCATTCTGAACACTATCACTTTGAACAATCTTTGCTGCATTTTCCGGTGATGAAATCTCTTTATCTATGCTTCATGATGAACATTCAATTCTATCAGTTTAATCTGCAGGATTATCTTCTGTAGCTATCTCTATAACAACTAGGGTCTGTAGAAAAAACTAAGAGAATAAAGTTCTCTTAAGAGGGCAAGAAGACACCTGAGCACTATGGAAAAGACAATGATATTTTATTGTACAAAATTAAATAAACACCACACAGATAATTCAAATAGCAAAGTTAAGGGAAGGGGCTATGATAGGTGACTACCAAGGACCCAGAGTATTAAAAGACAATGTTGTCAAAAATATTAAAAACAAAGGAGCCGCGGCTGATCATCACACATACAGACCACAATCACCACTCACATACACTGATGGTAATTATAGATAGATATATGTGAATTCAAAGCAAACTGCTAGTGGGATCCTATTATTCAACGATCATGATCGTGGTATATAGGGTATGAGGATGAGATGGTTGGAGGGTACTAATGGAAGTCCATATATTAAATTCGGTACAGTCAATTAGACATGGGACCAGGACCATACATCATTAGGCAGAATTGTCAGCTGGTGAGACCAGGAAGTTAACCAGTGTTGGTAGGCAAATAATGAATGGAAGTTCATATAATAAGTTAAGCACGGTTAATTAGACATAGAACCAAAAGCCATACATCATTAGGCAAACTTGTCAGCAGATGGATTCCGCAAGCCAAACAATATTGAATGCAGGCAGAGCGATCGCATATATAAACATGGCAAAGGCAGTAGGTGGAGTGCTGTAGGCTGGAAGAGCATATTCATGTATACATTGGATCAATACATCTCTCACCATCTAGAGGATATCCCACGTTCTCATGTAGCGATACTCTACCCCAAGGATTGAATGGCTAGGAGTGTTAGTCCATGTAGGGCCAGGTTCCTGCCATAAAGACAAATTCCTCGCTATGGGCCTTTTAGCCGTGTTCAGATGGCGCGACTGTCCAGGTTTGAAAACAGGGCGGTCATCAGCTGTTCAGTCCCTGCTGACACTCCATCCATCCAGAGAGCACGCAGCTCCAAAGTGACGTGCTGACGTCACGTTTCTGACGCGTTTCACCAGCCAATGAACGCTGGTTTCTTCAGAGCTTTCACCAACGTTCATTGGCTGGTGAAACGTGTGAAATGTGAAACGTGCTCTCTGGATGGATGGTGTTTACTTAATTTTGTACAATAAAATATAATTGTCTTTTAGATAGTGTTCAGGTGTCTTCTTGCCCTCTTAAGAGAACTTTATTCTCTTAGTTTTTTCTATATGCTTTAGGGCCACCTGAACTGCATCCCATGTGTTATCGTGTGGATGAATGTAAAGACAATAACAATTAATTTAAGTTAATTAACTTATTTCCTTTTACTTTTGGTGGTTGATCCAGGCAATAAACCTATTTTTTAACTAGGGTCTGTAGCATATAGGGTCTCAAAAAATTCCCCTTTTGCAGGGATTACCTCGCACTTCCTGTTTTGTCTATGGGACAGGAAGTAAAGATAAATCTAAATGACAGGGGTTATAATTCTCCCTTACTTTATTCAAAATAAAAAAAAAAGGCTTTAAGTTTTCCTCCGGACACTGCTTATCATAGATTGAGGTAAAGAGCCAATCAATGGCTCATCACCACGTGATCAGCTGTGTCCAATCACAGCTGATCACAGAGGTAAACAGATGCCGGTTATCACCACTCCTTTCCTCATGTGACAGCATGAGAAGAGGAGAAGAGAACCGATAACCGGCATCTCTAAAAGGGACATCTACACTGATAACCGGGGCACTGATGACCAGTGTCCTGATTATCAATGTCCTAATTATCAGTGCAATCCCACCAGTGCTGAAAATCTGTGCCCACCAGTGCTGCCAATCAGTGCCTACTCATCATCGTGTCACCCATCAGTGCCGCTTACCAGTGCCCATCAGGGATTTTTTCTTTACTTTTATATGGTGATCCTGCCAGTAATGTGCTTTCTGTTCCAGGGTGATAAAGCTCACCCAGTGTGCTGTATCTGTGGAGGAATGGGGTTGTCACCCTAGAAAATAATGTTTATTAGGAATACAGAAAACCTTCCCTTCTCCTCTTCTCCATAACATATGGTGATTTGTTCTATAGCCCTAACGCACTTCCTGATAACATTTTTTGTGATAAAACCACAGAATTTCTGTCCGGAATAACAGGTATTTGTTTGCACGTATTGAGCATTTGTAATATGATTCCATTAAATAGTTAAAGTGTTATTAAACCCACAACAGTAAAATCAGTCTGTATATGCAGTAAAGCATGCTTGTTATACTCACTGTGGAACCTAAGGGGTTAATCCTCCGTATTGTGTAAAAAGGCTGTCTGATCCTGTCTTCTCTGATCCTCCCCTTCCTCCAATGTCCCCAAGCTATCTCCTGATAGTACAGAGCCTTTGGAGACACTCTGCACATGTTCAGTTTGGTGCGTATTGCTAGAGAGTCTTTATTTTCTTGGTAGGGTTCATTGATCAGCACAGGGCCAATCAGTAATGTCCAGACAGAGGGTTAGGGGTCCTGCAGTCTCATAGGACAGTCATGCAGCGTACACTGTCCGGCAGACAATCCGATCATGTGTGGGCTTCATCTGACCTTCAGCGGACTTTTCCAGTTGAAAATCTGACGGTCTTTAGATTTGGAACATGTTTCAAATCTTTACGTCGTAACTCCACCGGACCCAGAAATCTGCTCGTCTATATGCTAGTTCGACGGACAAAAAAATGACGCATGCTCAGAAGCAAATACGAAACGGAAGCGCTCGGTCTGGTAAAACTAGTGTTCGTATTGTAGGTAGCACATTCCTCAAGCTGCAAATTCTGTGATCTTTGAATGCAGCCATTAATTGTCTTCTTTATAATGCTAGAAGAATGAAGTTGTTTTGCTGTTCATATTCACACAGAGTTCTCACAAACTGATTTCTGGATTATTTCTCTTGATCTCATGAATGATGTTGTATTTGTTAAAAGCCATATCTCCATACTAATGTTTACACAATTGTTTTTTGGAGTCATCTTTTATTATTTTTTATTTCAAGATCTTTTTTTAGGATTGTTTCAAAATTATTTTCTCTTTATCTCCATATATCTTTTTTTTGTTTGTAAAGTTACCACAAAGAACCATTTCTTTTTATTTGTTTCTATTTTTATTTTTTGGTGTAAATTTACCACAAAGAACCATTTCTTTTTATTTCTTTTTCTTTTTTGTTGTAAATTTACCACAAAGAACCATTTTTTTTCTAAAGTTACCACAAAGAACCATTTCTTTTGTACATTTTTAATTTTTGTTTTGGTATAAAGTTACCACAAAGAACCTTTTTTTGGTATATTTTTTAATTTTATTTTTTGTTGTAAAGTTACTACAAGAACATTATATATTGTCCATTGTTTTTGGAACCTCAAGCTGGTTGTTGTCCCTTGTTAATTTGACATTGTCTATAAAAAATTGATGTTAATAAAAACACATAAAGTATTTTCCTAAAATAAAATATCCATTTATTTATGGTAAACAAAATAAAGATGAAGTCAACGCTGGAGAAACTTTTTGAATTTGTGAAGACTTTTGGCCCCAGGGCACACATCAAGTCTGTGGAAAAGAAAATTGGGATCTTGGGGAGTCCATATAATAGGGCGCACAATCTGGTCCAGGAATCCCAGAGATCAAGAGCTGCAGCAGATGACATATATGTCCCCAGGCTGTGGTACTACACCAGCCTGCATCTTCTGTCAGACCAGACTGAAGCCAGGTCATCACTTTCTTCTCTTCATCCCAGCCTTCCCTCCACGCTGGCCTGCACCCTTCCCTGCAGCCTTCTTTGTAGGCTGGGGCTCTGGTGATTGACTTGTGGCAGGAGGAGGAGGATGGGTTTGCTAGTTTATTTGTGTGTTGACAGTTAACTCTCCCTTCAGCCCCTTGTGTGAAAGTTTTTCACACAGGAGGCATTGTCCCTTCTCCATTTCCAGCAACCTGCTGGCTATATAGGAGCCATAGGCCTCTTCAGCTTCGGGGAGGGGCTCTTGAGGAAATTAGTTGCTTCTCTCATGAGGCGCAGTGATGCCTCCTCTGTCACCGTCCCCTTTCTGGGCCTTTTTGTATGAAGGCGGAGGGGAGGAACCTGTGATTGTGTGAGCCTCCTACTGGGCCCGGCCACCTCCTGGCTGACACTAACCCCTGCCTCCTCCTGGATGACACTGGGCCCGGCCTCCTCCTCGATGACACTGGGCCCGGACTCCTCCTGGATGACACTTTCCACACCTTCCTCCTGGCTGATCTCATCCTGTGTACAAGAAAGGGACATAGTTTGAGTTGTTGTTTCATCAGTGACACACAATTTTCAGCTCATGACTTGCAAATTCAATGTTAATACATATAAAAGAGTATCAATCTGACACCAGCATTTTTTAAAGCTGGTGACAAACATTTTTGGCCACTACTGTCAATTGATATGTATACATCATTTTTTGGATAAAATCCTTAATAGTTAATCAATTATAACATCTAGTTAACATAATTAATATTAGGACACTAAATATGTCTAAAAATAATTTACCTGACTCCAGATGGTCACATCCGGTTCTTCCAGGATGGAAGAGCCCAGCTTGGTCCTCATCAGCTTCTGCTGGGGTGGAGGGAAGGGTGCATGGAAGGGTGGAGGGAAGGGTGGAGGGAAGGGTTGAAAGTGATGCCCTGGCTTCAGTCTGGTCATCAAGAAAACATAGTTTATCCTAGTACCACAGCCTGGGTACATATACATCATCTGCTGATGCTCCTGATCTCAGGGAATTCTGGATCTTGTTATGCTCCCTCCTATACATATTTAGCAAGATCCCAATTTTATTTTCCACAAACTTAAAGGTTGCTTCTGGGATGAAAGTCTGCACAAATGCGAGAAGTTTCTCCAACGTTGCCTTCCTTGTTGCTTTAATATAATATGCAGGATGTTTGACCTCCCATAAATTCCTCATCTCCCTGTATTTCTCAATAAATGGTATCAGAAATTCAGGGTCCTTAAATTTGGCATTCATGTTTTCTGTAAAAGATAATACACAAGACAAAAACACTAATGTTTAGGCTAAACTCTCCTAATCTTATCCCAACATAGGCCTCATCAATCTTTAAGCTGTATAGGCTGCTACAAAGTTACAAAAATGTACCTTTGTTTTGAACTTCAGTTCCTCTATCCTCCACGCATAGAACGTACGTACGGCACATGTGTGGTAGCTTTATATGCACTGCCCATGCGTGAAACTCCGCCTGCGTCACCCGCCCCTGACGTTCTTTTTTAACGAATATTCTCTGCCCCCCTTGTCTCTACGCACAGAACATACATACGGCACATGCGTAGTAGCTTTATATACACTGCGCATTTGTGAAACTCCGCCTGCGTCGCCCGCCCCTGACATTCTTTTTTAATGAATATTCTCCACCCCTTCTCTCTACAGTGCGCGGTAGGAGCAACAATGGACACAGCAGGTGTGTATTACCTCGGGTAGCGAGGAAAGCCCAGAGCCCGGAACGTCCCGATCCGGGAAGCGGGGATTTAAGGCCTCCAATATGGCCTTTGAAGAGATGGTGGAGATGGTGGCAATTTTGAGAAAAAAAGATTATGATGGGAAGCATGGACCGTACGCCCGGCCTAATTTAAGAAAGGCAAAAATAATGGTGAAAGTGGTGAAGACCTTGCATCTTCGTTTTGGGGTACGGCGCTCTAAAGATCAGCTGAGGAAATGATGGTCCGACCTCAAACTCCGGGAGCCGGATCAGTACAGACGAATCCAGAAAGTGCTTAAAAAAAGTAAGTACTTGTCGTGTGTTCATATTCTGTTTATTACCTTGCATACTGCTCCATGTGCTTTTCTTTAACATACGAGTTTAGAACGTTTAATGATCGTAGTAAAAATCGTTCGTAGTAAACATTATATGTATATATATATATATGTATGTATATATATAAATATGTATAAATATATATAAATATATATATACGCATACAGATACACACACATATATATATATACATATATACATATATATATATATATATATATATATATATATATATATATATAT
The DNA here is from genome assembly GCF_042186555.1 of Aquarana catesbeiana. Taxonomy (NCBI): domain Eukaryota; kingdom Metazoa; phylum Chordata; class Amphibia; order Anura; family Ranidae; genus Aquarana; species Aquarana catesbeiana. The sequence continues at coordinate 334,474,176 of NC_133329.1, forward strand.
TATACACACACACATATATATATATATACACACGCATATATATATATATATATATATATATATATACACACACGCAATGTATTTCGTTGATGCAGGGTTTAAACAACATTTTGTTCTTGGTAATTTGTCTTATTAAAAGAAGTTTATGACATTGTTGTCTACATGTCTTTTGAAACTAGAATGAATAGCAAACTTCATTCAGTGGAATGTAAGGAGAGGACACTCAGCAGCTGTTTACACATCTGGAGCACTAGTGTGGGACACCAGAATATTTTTTTTTGGGTAACCCACACAGGTGCTCCAGTGGATACTTGTTGGGGTGTCTCTATCTGTGAAACGTGGCCAAAAAAGGTAAAGTATTCCAGCTTGTTTCAAAGGGAATTTTAATTATGTCTTCAACTAGGAACTCTGCCCAAACAGACAATTTGTACACCACTTTACTACAATGTTTCATATTACTATTCCTGGACTCAAATATCTGTGTGCTAAGTATACCTTTTGTTTCATTCACATAGGGGAGAAAAGACGCAGACAAGCTGAACCCAGTGACCCCCGACCGCAACAGCCAGATTGGGAAATCAGCCCAAGCCCCACAGAGGATGTTGAGGAAGGAGAGGTGGGCGACATGGGCACCCCACCAGGTGAGTGTCTGACACCCCAGCTTACGGTAATCTATGGGGAAGGGGAAGAAGTAAGTACCAGCGCCACCCCCAGGGATGTGTACGAAGGAGAGGTGGAGGAAGTAGGCGACATGTGCACCCCACCTGGTGAGTGTCTGACACCTTGTTTGCTGACCCCATTCTGGGCCTTTGATTTTTTTATAAAATTGTCATGCCTGTTTCTAAAAAATATTTAAATAAAAAAAAAATGAGGCCTGTTTGGTTTTTTTTAAATATATATATATATAAATAAATGAAAAAGAAAAATATAGAGGCGTGTCTGTTTAAAAAACAAACAAAAAAAAAAAAAGAGAGAGAGAGAGAGAGAGAGAGAGAGAGAGAGAGTGAGAGAGAGAGAGACCCACGTATCAGATTCCTCACCCCCTCTGATGGCACATTGATAAATTTTAGGGGGGGGGATTCTAAATCAAGTAAAAGACACACAGGGGTTTATTTACTACAGGCAAAAAGACTGTGCACTTAGAAAAGTGCAGTTGCACTCTGCAAGTGCAGTTGCTCCAGAGCTTAGTAAATGAGGTAAGGCTTCATGTTGCAAAGAGTACCCAATCACATGCAAGGGAGATTTAAAAAACAGCATTTTTGCTTGCACATGATTGGATGATAGAAATTAGCAGAGCTTCTGCTCATTTACTAAGCCCTGGAGCAAATGCACTTGCAGAGGGCAACTGCATTTTGCAAAGGGCAACATCTATTTGCTTTTAGTAAATCAACCCCACAGATCATTTTAATAAATTTTAGGGGGGGGGGGATTCTAAATCAAGTTAAGGACACACAGACCATTTTGAGACATTTTAGGGGGGGATTTTAAATCAAGTTAAGGACACACAGACCATTTTGATAAATTTTAGGGGGGGGGGGATTCTAAATCAAGTTAAGGACACACAGACCATTTTGAGACATTTTAGGGGGGAGGGGATTCTAAATCAAGTTAAGGACACACAGACCATTTTGAGACATTTTAGGGGGTGAGGTGCAACATCTATTTGCTTTTAGTAAATCAACCCCACAGACCATTTTAATAAATTTTAGGGGGGGGGGAATTCTAAATCAAGTTTAGGACACACAGACCATTTTGAGACATTTTTGGGTAAAGCACTAAAATGGAGCTGACAAAATACATTAAGTGAGTAGACTAGGTGGATATGGGCCCAGCATTGCATGCTGGGGAGGTTAGTGAAGGCAAATATGCATGCAGGACAAAAAAGAGCATTAAAAAATGACAGCATGCATGAGGACAAAGGGGACATTCACAGTATATTGCAATCATGGTAATTAGTGTTTGGGTAAAGAAATACATTACATTAGCAAACATTAAATACAATAAAATGTGATGTTAAAGGATAAATCTTACCTTAATATAATCCTTCTGCAGGACTTGGATGATGGCAGAACAGATCTCTGGGATAATGATCCCCAGAGCCTGGGGGGAGATGCCTGTTGAGAACTTAAGGTCCTGCAGGCTTCTCCCTGTCGCCAAGTAACGCAACGTGGCGACTAACCTCTGCTCTGCAGTGATGGCTTGCCTCATGCAGGTATCCTGCCTGCTGATATAAGGGGTCAGCAAAGCCAACAAATGGTCAAAAGCGGGGTCCGTCATCCGATAATTCCTGAAATCCTCATGGTTATTCTCATGGATCTCATGGAGCAATGGTCAGAGAATTGGTCACGCTGGAGCAACCAATTCTTCGTCCATGAACTCCTCCTTGCCCTGTTCATGGACTAGACTTGGGCTGAAGAATGAACTACAGCACCAAGCACATACAAAGCACGAACTCGACGACGAGAATGTACCCGCAACATGGCTTCAAAACGGTCGGCTGATCAGAACGCACTTAACAGAATGCACTGAAGAACAACAAGGCCTGTGAAGAGTGAGCTGAAAATCAGCAACGAGCTGACAATAAGACACTGATAAATTGGTGCGAACTGACTACACGCACTGAAAAGCAGATACAAACCTCACAAGCACAAACTGAAAAACAGTTAAACAATCTGAAAAATACGAGTCTCACAAGAGCGAATCGTCTCTCATCAAACTTCTACTAACACGAGATGAACACGAGATTAGCAGAAGGAGCCCAAAGGGTGTCGCACGAGCTATTGTACTTCCGTTTTATAGTCTCGTCGGACCTGGTGTACGTCACCGCGTACTAGGCTGTTGGACTTTGGTGTGATCATATGTAGGCAAGTCCATTCGTTAGAAAGTCTGTTGAAAGTCTGTCGGACAGGTCGTCGGACTTTTGTTGCTGAAAAGTCCGCCCATGTGTACACGACATCAGAGTAGAATACAAACTCCTCCTATAAGCTTTAACCAGACACTGATAGAAGTCACAAGAATGCTATATACTGCTGATGAGAAAAGGTATTTAGTTTATATTTATTTTTATATATTTATATTTTTAGATAATTGCATTTCCATCTTCTGTGTACTGTGGGAGACCAGATATAGTGAATGCAGGGTCCTGGGTTTAGTAACACTTTAACCACTTGCCGCTCCCCGCCCACCGTTCAATCAAAGCCGGTCACATGTAAACACAGAAGTGCCGGTAATCGGCTCTCATCGCCTCACACTGAGAGAGTGTGTGGCGAGGAGAGACGATCAGCGGCATCTCTTCGCAGGGGACAGCAAGACAGGTAATAATCACAATAAAGTGCCAGCAGTGCCAGCAATCAGTGCCCACCAGTGTCAGCAATCAGTGCCCATTAGTGATGCCAGTCAGGGCTGGCTTTCAGTGCCCATCAGTGCCGCCTATCAGTGCTGCCCATCAATGACCATCAGTGCCACCCATCAGTGCCGCCTATCAGTGCTCATCAGTGCCACATATCAGTGCCACCTATCAGTGCCCATATGTGTGGCATATTAGTGCCTCCTCATCAGTGCCCATAAGTGCCACCTCATCAGTGCCCATATGTGCAGCCACATCAGCACACATCAGTGAAGGAGAAAAATTACTTATTTACAAAATTTATTGACAGAAAATAAGAAAAAATGTTTTTTCTTTCACAATTTTCTGTCTTTTTAAAAAAATAAATAAATAAAAAACCCACAGTGATTAAATATCACCAAAAGAAAGCTCAATTTGTGTGAAGAAAATGATAAAAATAACACATGGTTACAGTGTAGCATGACCGCGCAATTGTCATTCAAAGTGTGACAGCGCTGTAAGCTGAAAAATGGCCTGGGCAGGAAGGGGGTGAAAGTGCTCAGTATTGAGGTGGTTAAGAGACCAAAAGGTAAAAAAAATGAGAAGTTCATTGTTGGGGCTCACATATACTTTAAAGCTGATCTCTGGGCATTACAAACCCCCCCCACCACCACTACTGCAAGGGTTAAACATGTGTTAAGTCCATTGTAGTGGAAAAAGCTGTAAAACCTAACTTATTTCTTGCTCCAGCAACCTTTTTCACCCTGTGTGGCCGGTCTCCTGAAGCCTCTTCTCTAGGGTGCTCTAGCTGGCCAGCAGTCATGCTGACATAATCAAATACAATGCAGGACCCATAGTCCTACATTGTATGCAGGGATGGGGAGGGCCAGCTCACAACCTGGAGCGTCAGATTGCAGAGGAGAGTGTCGCAGCCATCTTATTCTTCTACCTCTAGACTTTACAAGCTATTAACTTTAGCAGAGTGGAGGTGCCCACTGCAAGGGTAGTTTGGGACTGCAGATTTTTTTTTTTTTTGAAAATTAATTTTAATTGAGTTTCCATAACAATACAGAAAGAAAAACACAGAACACATTTGAGCACAGCCTGACTTCCAGGCGACGCGTGACACATTTAACATTTCAGCACTAGGCCAACAACAGTATAGCTCCAAGGCTAATATACATCTGTAATAACAGTAATTCCATATTGCATTTATCTCAGACTCAGATTTGTATAATGTGACTTGTACCAGCTCCCAGATCTAATAGCATTTTATGGATCCAGAGAATTCAATCAACAGACCCCGGTTACAGTACCCAAGTACCCAATTTACATCAAGGGAATCTAAACAATAAAGAGCCTTATCTCATATCAGTTTATTCAGACACTGTAGATACACTATTCGTCCAGGTATTCCCCTACTAGGAGATGTGGCTTTATACAAAGGAAGGGCTTTATTAATTAGACCTTCCAGGCTTGAGCAACAGGAGGTGTTGGATTTTTTCGTAGAGAGAACTATCATCTTTCTAGCATAATGGAATAGTAATGTGAAAAGTGGAGTTCAGCTTTAAGGTATGTTTGTTAATGTCATTTCTTAACAGACAGGCAAAAGCTTTACGGACAAGTAAGCTGTCAGAGAACTGTCTGCTGGATCTTTTCTAAAGCTGCCAGAAGCTCAGCTGTCCTGTGAACAGGTGGAGAGCAATAATAGCCCAGTGGTTCCATTCCAATCCCTGCAACCGGAAGCTGAACAGAGCCTCACAGCGGACAAGGTTCAACCGTCTGAAATTTCATCATTCCCACCATCAATCCAAACAGTAAGAAAGTAGGTACGGAAGGAAGGAAATGGATTTTTCTACAACGTGCCTTATTGTTCTCTCCATATCAGGTATACCTACTCTTTAAACTCGATTTTTAATTATCTTTTTTAATTCTAAAGCCTGTTTATGTGTTTTATATGTTGATTGTTGTACTATTACTTATACCTAGCTTGTTTTGTATTTGATATCCAGATAGAACAATCATGTCATCTGTAGCAACTGGCCAAAAGATATTATTTATTTGATTGCAGGTCTTTAGATTACCTTTTTTGCAATATTTTTTTTTTTTTGTAATGGATGGATGTGCATCTTTTTTGCAATATTTTTTTTTTTTTTATGGATGGATGGATGTGTATATCTTCTTCCTTGTGGCATTATTTTGGCATGAAAATTTGGCTTATAATTACCAAGTGGTTAAGCTACTGTGTTTAATGTAATAATGATGATAAATGTACTCACAGTATACACTGTATTGTTATTTTTTGTTACTTGTTCAGTATGAAATATACATTTTTCTGCTGGCCTGGTATTATAGAAAAGCTAGATGTGGAACTGAAAATATAAACAGCATTTTTCTAAAGGTCCCCATTTTCCTCCCTAAACACTAATTAAATAATAGGCTGGGAGGTGGGGAAGAAAAACTATGCAATCACCAGGCAGCTGGGTTGGCCACCAATCAATCAGTCCATTAGATAATGTATAGTGGGGAGGAGATGGGGTGGGAAAAATGTAGTCTATAATTTCAATTCCTCTTTAAAGTTTATGTCTTTGTTAATGTGGGAATTAGTTACAGTCTATAGTCAAAAGTGCACATGCCAGTGAGTTAAGATTTTAGACTTAAAGTGAATCTAAACTCAAACACTTATCATGTGTGGTAAAAGCCAAATATGTTATTGTAATATGCAAAGCTTAAGGTCTCTTGTACACAAGCAAAAAAAAAAAACACGTAGATATGTAGATCCTTAAGGCTAGGTTCACATCAGTGCAGGCTTCTGCAAGAAGTGTAATCGCATGCCATCCCTCCCCGCACTAAAAACACATTGCGGTTTAGGAGATGTGTGGGGGTATCATTAATCCTAATGGCCCCCCACACACAGACCCCGCATTTTCTGAAAAGGTGCAAGGACCTTTTCCTTGCGTTTTAAGTGGGTACGTGGACTAGGGGCAGTGGTGGCCCGTCCATTAGGGGCGCAGAGGCGCCACCCCCTAATCTATCCCGGCCCCTAATCTACATGCAGGGCGCTGGACGCATGGATTTTAATGGGGTTTTTTTTTTTTTGAAGCACATGATTAGAGCCTGAGGCTCTAATTGGCTTCAAAAAAGGACACTGAGCCCTGAGCCCACCCAGTTGTGTGACATCAGTGAATTAATATTCGCTAATGTCTTCTTGCTTCTCCTTCTGGCTAATCATGAAGTGGGTCCTGAGACCCGATTGGCCGGGAGTCTTAGAACTCCCATCTCAGGACCCACTTCATGTTCAGCTAGGAGGAGAAGCAACGGCCCCAGCTCTTCCCTCGGCAAGCTGGAGCAAGAAGCAGCATAAGGTAAGGCCACTGATCGCCGCCATCTGCCATGGGGGTGGGGGCACTGATCACCTCTGTCTGTCTCCCGCGGGGGAGGGGGGTCACCGATCGCCGCCATCCATCTCCCGCGGGGGCTGTCAGGTTTGTTTGCTGCCCCCCCCCCACAAAATATTGAGCACCAGCCGCCACTGAGCAGGGGTAATGCAGCAAAGGGTTCAGAGCTGGAAAAAAAATTGAACATTTTACATTTGGCTTGTTTTTAAGCATACTGTATTTCAATCAACTTAAGAATATATCAATTCTATATTCAGGGCAGAGGTGAACTTTCAGGCTTTTTTCACCTTTCAGTTTCTCCCTACCCCCTGTTGTTTACAGTGCTCAGTTACTCAAGTGAACCAGTCAGAATAGTGACAGCCCACTTTTCCTTTCATTTTGCTCTTTCCAAGGTTTCAGTGCAAAAACTAACACACCAGGAATAGTAGCTTTATTTTCAAAATAGCAAAAATTTTAGGAGTGATTAAATAACAATCTAAAAAAAACGAAGACTTTAGTTGGGCTTTAATAAAAATCAGCAACGCTGAGAAGATGGTAAAATCTAGAGAAAAAAATAATTGAATGCAATGATTAAAATTCCAGCAATGACCCTGTAATGACCTTGGTTAGTATAGCTTCTGTAATGCCGTATATGCTCACCAGGTGGCGCTCACATAATAATAAAATCTAACAATTGTAAAGCTGAACTATGAATCCTGTGTTTTAGGTCTGCTATGGTACAAAGCTGGAGGAAAAGAAAAGGGGTTTGGATATGGAATTTCTAAAATGAGAGATTTTCTGTCATTTCTAATATGCTCTGCAAAATAGAGGACAGTGTCAAAACTCCAGTAAGATTTTTATTTGCTGTTTGCTTTCCTGCTAAGGAGATTGAGGCCTCCTTCACATGGGTGATTATGTGCATACAGAAGTTTCTAGCAGAAAGAATCATGGGATTTCTGTGACCAGTGATCACGGGTTCATGCAAACAGTGGCAGACGCTAAACCTATACAAAGTAATGATAGGCTAAGAGGTCATCGCTGTTCACATCTATCTGCATATGCAGCTGTTACCTGTGGCAAGGGACAGATGAGCGACCCTGGACTCCTCTGTCTACATCCCGGGTCGCTCATCCATCCCTAAACACAGATAATCACTGGATGATGGCGCCTCTCAGCCTGTCATTGCTTTGTATAGGTTTAGCGGCAGCATGCACCTGTGATCCCAGTCACAAGAATCCCATGAAAACCATAGCTCCCAACTGTCCCTGATTTCGAGCGACTGTCCCTGATTTGGAACAATGTCCCTCTGTCCCTCATTCCTCCTCATTTGTCCCTCATTTTGGTTTGATCTACATAGCTGTAAATAAAATGCACTTTTTATCTATCAAAAAGTGTTTTCCAGCGCTAAGCCTTTCATCTGATTTTTAAATTGCTGCATTTGTAAATTCCAAAAACCAATATAAAGGAATAGTAATGGTAAAAAAAAGCACCTGTGGGTTTACCCAATCTTGTTTTTTTGTACAATTCTCCTTTAAGGGGGCGTGGCAAGGGGTGTGTCCCTCATTCCCATCTCAAAAAGTTGGGAGGTATGTGAAAACCTCTGTATGCACATAATCACCCATGTGAACGGGGCCTTGCCCTTTCACACTTTGTGCAGCTGACCAATGTTGGACAGAAACTGATGGGAAATCCAAAATGTTACTGTTGTCACTGGCACAGGAATGGAGGGAAAAACATTCCACTGGGACATCTGTTCCAGAAGCAATTTACATAGTTACTGTATGTAGTAGTACCCCCGTAGGGGCTGCTGAGTGTAGCATGTGGGGACCTCCTGACCCACTGCCTGTACTTAGGTGCTCTGGTCTGGGTGGTGGAAGGTCTGTTGTTGGAAAGTCATCTGCTACTGATGGGGGTTCCTGCAGCTTCTTCGGTGTTCCCAGCAAAGTCTGGCTCCTCTCCTCCCTCGGACTAGACCTCCAGGGCCTGGGAATCTCCTGTCTCCCATTTCTCCTCCGAGCTGCTATCAGGACCTGAACTCCGCTAGCATTCTGGAGGATCCCCAATCTATGGCCCTGCCCTTGCATTCCCCTTCTGGCTAACCTGAGGGCGCACTTCCCTCCAGCACTTCCAGATAGGGATAACAAGGGGCATAGCAGCGACTGCCATTTCAGGGACATTGCATGGCAGTACTCCGAGTTACCAGATCCCCGACCAGGCCGCAGGCCACAGCAGACTCCTCTTCCCTTATGTCATGATTGTTCGCAGGGGAGTCACCAGGAATTGAAGTTTTGCAGGCATTCTGAAACTAGCAGCACTTGCCCAGGCATGTCGCTCGGCACCAACTGTGCCCGAGCAACTAAGAGCAAATGACCGCTGACTTTTCGGTGGTTTTCGGTAGCAACAATAAAATTTTTAGCCCATGCCTCACTGAAAGGAACACTTCTAGCACAATCCCGCCAGGCTGACCCCGATCACTCTGGTCAACAGTAACTTCCAGGCACACTTTACTGTTTAGAGCAGGAGTTTGAAGCATAAGTTCAGAATGTCCAGAATTAGCAGAACGCTGGACATATTTGTAATCCGACTCAAGACGTCCAGCAATAGCAGAACTCTGGACGTATTTGTAATCCTTGGGCACGGTCGCCCGCTGTGGTTGCCACAGGTGACAGCACATGGTAAAAATTTACTGAATTGCAGAATATTAGCAAGTGTTCATCCCAGCCACAGTTGGGGAAACTGGGCAAGCAGGCAGCATCATTTGAACGTGAAGGCAGCTCCCGCTGGTTGCTATGGACAACGGCACTTAATACTGTACTACTGAATGCAGGCAGAGCACAAAAGTCCTTTCCCTGGGTTCAATTCCTCAATTGGTGGAACAAAGTGCAGTTCCCCAGCTCGGTCAACTTGGCTTGCTAGGGGCAATGGCTGTCAGGTTACCTGTGAACAGAGGGTCCCCGAACGAACCCCCAAATGTTTCTGTACCCAGTAGGGGCTGCTGAGTGTAGTTGTCCGTCTGTCACCCTGCCCAGCCAGGCACACACTTTTCACTCGTTCAGAGACATGAAAGCAGTCCTTGCACTTGTTTTGTTTTTTTTGTTTTATTGAGGGGAATTCAATTTGGATAGAATTAGGAGATTTATGAGATGCCCAGATGAATTGAGAGTCAATATTGGGACCAACTATATACACCATGGTATATACAATTCCCTCTTCTCCTCCTGCACATCACTTCCTTGCAGACTGAAACTCCTCACCCCTCCTGCACATCGCTTCCTTTCTCTTTCCAGACTAGCTGGCACTGTAGGCCTGACACTGGCTCAGCCAGGACTAAAGCAAATGACCTTTACAGGCAGGGACAGCGGGCCCCTATGGTGTAGAAAAAATGTGGAAAAGTCCCAGTGCTAGCTGTCCCTGTGGCTACTGTTCCCAGCACCACCTCTTCAGGCACTGCCAGTCCTCCTGGCTGCAGCTGCCCCTTTTCACTGCCCATGCCACCACAATCCTCCTGACTGGCTCTGCACCCATCCCAGACTGCTCCATCTCTGTCCTCTCAGGCATGCCTCCCAGTTCTCCTGACTGTGTGAACACTCACCAGCTCTCTTGGCTGCCTCTGTAGAACTCCTGGAGACTTGCCCGGCAGTGTTCTCCCGCTGTCCTCTCTTGCTCCTCCTGTGTCTCCTGGCCAGGACCTCTGTGTGTTGTAAGGGGGCTTGTCCTCACCCGAGCCCAAGCCCATGGTCACCCCCCCCCCCCCAGACTGCGGAACTCCCTCAAAGGCTCTGATAGTCTACTCCATCTCCATCTTCCACCCGATCAACTCCTCCCCAACTGGGCTGACGCTGGGTATTTAAGGAGGCCTGCCCCCTGCTAATCCAGATTGGGGATTGGTCAGGGCTCCTCAGAACACCCCAGGTGGCTCCACCTTCCCTCTCCACCTCTCTTTCCAGAAAGCACTAGAAGATTCTGGAAAGAAGTAAGAGGTCCTGGTGATGCCACCTGTGAGTCACCCAGCACTACCCTGAGCCATTCCAAGCCCAGATCAAAATACACCAGGTTTGACTGCCAGCCAAGCCTGAAATATTACCTACTCTGAAAAAAATGTTCTTATTCTTCTAGCACACTAGAGGGTGTTACACTTACATAGTTAGTCTGGTTGAAAAAAGACACAAGTCCATCTAGTTCAACCAATAAAAAGGAAAAAATAAAAAATATCTTTAAAAAAAAAAACATACAATCCTATATACAGAATCCTTTAGCCACAATTAATCCAGAGGAAGGCAAAAACCCCAGCAAAGCATGATCCAATTTGCTCCAGCAGGGTAAAAATTCCATCCTGATTCCCAGAGAGGCAATCGGATATTCCCTGGATCAACTTTACCTATAACTGTTACTACTCAGTTATATAATGTTCATTTAGGAAAGAATCCAGGCCTTTTTTAAAGCAATCTACTAAGCTGGCCAGAACCAGCTCTTGAGGGAGTCTATTCCACATTTTCACAGCTCTTATGCCCCGTACACACGGTCGGATTTTCCGATGGACAATGTCCGATCAGAGCGTGTTGTCGGAAATTCCGACCGTGTGTGGGCGCCATCGGACATTTTCCATCGGATTTTCCGACACACAAAGTTGGACAGCAGGAGATAAAATTTTCCGACAACAAAATCCGATCGCGTCAATTCCGACCGTGTGTGGCCTGTTCCGATGCTCAGAAGAAATTCCGACACGGGACAGCTCGTTCTGGTAAACTTAGCGTTCGCAATGGATACAGCACTTTCGTCACGCTGCAATGTTAAAAATGGTTTAATACAGCGCACTCTCTTCTTCTTTATAATGTGACAAGAATTAAGTCGTTTTGCTGCTCATATTCACACACACTTCTCACAAAGTTTTATTTGTGTTTTTTTAGTGGGATTCCCTCAATATAATGTTATTAGTTGTCACATCTGACAGTTTTATTTTTTTTTTTTTTTGGATTTTCAGCCTTTTTTTTTCTGTAATGTTTGGATTTTTTCCAAGACTGATCTTTGCTCAATGTTATTTTTATTTTTACTCCAGAATATTTTTGTGTGTGTTTTGTGCGTCAAGTTACCCCAACACCATTGATATCTTTTATTATTTAATCTCCAGGAGATTGTTTGGTGTTGGTGTCCCTTGTTCATTTCACATTGTATATTTGAAATGTACCTGAATCCTCACAAACCAACTGTCCTTTTTGAAGTAAAACACATAGGAGAGTATAATTCAAAACAAAAATCCTTTATTAAGGGATCAGAACCAAACAAAGAGGAAGGCAACACTGGATCAACATGAGAAATTAGCGAAGCCTGGGACCCCCACGGCAGACATCAATTCTTCAACATCAAAATTAGTGGCCTGAGGAGTCCATATCTAAGGGAGGGCAGTCTGGTCCCAGAAGTCCCAGAGATCCGGATAGCAGCAGATGACATCTGTGTCCCCAGGCTGTGGTACCACAAGAGGCTGCATCTTTTGGCCAACCAGACTGAACCCAGGGCAATCACTGTCTGGTCTTCCTTCCACGCTTCCTTCTGGGCTGTGGCTGTGCAGTTGGAGATGTGGCAGGAGGAGGAGTAGGAACTGGAGGAGGAGGAGGAGGAGGACTGGGAGGACCTGGAGGAGGACTGGGAGGACCTGGAGGAGAGGGAGGAGGAGGAGGAGGAGGACCTGCAGGAGGAGGAGGAGGACCATCCCAAAGCTGTGTGTGAGGTGTAATTTGGCCCCTCATACCTTTCTCCAGAGCCTCTGATATGAGGGCCTCACACATGGCTTTTTGGCCCTCCTCCATCCTCTGCATTTTATATGCTATGAATGCAGCAATGTTCTCCTGCCTGGTGTGGGGTGCTCCCAGGACCTCTGTAGCCCTCCAAAAGAATGCTATAGCCGCCTCCTCTAGGGCACTCGTCCTACTGCCACTTTCTGTTTTCAGGTGTAGGGGAGGGACCTTGATATCAGCCAGCCGGCTCGGCCCGGCCACCTCCTGGCTGAGACTTCCCTGTGTATGAAAAAGGGACATGGTTGTAATGTTTTGCATCATCAATCACAATCCTAAATTAGTACTCCCAACTAACATCTAGTTATCATCATTGATTGGACAAGCAGAAATATTTAGAGGAATGCTATACCTGGCTCAATCTGGGCTCCTCCACATGTTGCCTGGAAGGCCCAGGTTGGGCGTCAGAAGCCTCAGCCAGGTGGGAAGGAAGCGTGGAAGGAAGACTGGAGAGGGATGGCCTGGGTTCAGTCTGGCCTGCCAGAAAATGCAGCCTGTCGTAGTACAACATCCTGGGGACATAGATGTCATCTGCTGCTCCGGATCTCTGGGAATCCAGGACTTTCTTGCGCTCCCTTAGATATGTGCTCCTCAGGCCACCAATGAAAATCTTTAAATAAGTGATGTCTGCCGTGGGGATCACCTGCTTCACAATTTCACACAATTGCTCCAGTGCTGCCTTCCTCTTTGCTTGGTTCTTGAAATGGGGGTGGGTAATCTCCCACAGACAGGGCAGCTCACTTAGCATATCTATGAATACTGACATGAAGTCATTATCTTTCATTAAGATATCCATGTTCACTGCAAGACACAACACAAGACAAAGCCTAATGTCAGACAAAACTCTCCTAATCTTGTTACAATATAGGCCTCAATCTAGAAGCAGTATAGGCACAAGTTTGGCTCTTACCTTCGTTCTTACAATCGGCGCGTCCAATGCTCCTTCCTCCGCTCACAGATCGTTCGTAATACGCACGCGTGTTACGCTTTATACACACTGCGCATGCGTGTAACTCCGCCCGCCCTTGACGTTCTTTCTAGTCTATTCCCCGCCCCTTTTCGTTCGGCGCAGTGGGTGAAGAGCACATGGCGGAGTTACAGCAGGTGCGTGCTAATTCGAACAACGAGGAGGAGGAGGAGGAAAGCCCGAATCCAGGCACGTCCCGATCCAGAAGGAGACGTTTTAAGGCCACAAATATGTCGTTTGGGGAGATGTTGGAGATGGTCGACATCATGAAGAAGTCCGACTATGACGGAAAATATGGGCCTTACCCCAACCCCAACATCAGAAAGGCCAAGATCATGGCGAAAGTGGTCAGGAGTCTTGAGCGGAATTTCGGGGGAACGAAGGTCTAAAGATCAGCTCAGGAAGCGGTGGTCGGACCTGAAGTTGAGAGAGCCATAGCAGTACCGAAAGATCCGGAGAGTGCTGCAAAAAAGTAAGTAGTTGTGCTGTGTTCCTATTCTTTCTGTCTTTATTCCGTTCGTTCTGCTCCATATGCTTTTAGTAATTGTAACGTTTCAAAAGGTCAACTTTAATGTTCATGGGCCCATTATTCGTTCGTATCAAACATTTTTCTTTCGGCCTCTAGAACACCATTGCATTTTCACACATTTTTGGGGGCCTACTTGGATGCCAAATATTTGTTTGTGTAGATGGGTTTGTTACTAGAATGAAATGCAAACTAGATTGTGTGTAAGGAGAGGACACTGAGCAGCTGTTTTCACATCTGGACACTGGAGCACTAGTGTGGGACCCCAGAACACCCTTTTCATTAGGGGGGCCACACCACAGGTGCTCCAGTGTATACTATAGGGGGGGCTACATCTGTGAAGCTTGTACCAAACAGGTAAAGTATTGCAGCTTGACAAAGGGCAATAAAAAATATACATCTTGGAACTCGGCTAAAATAGATAATTGTACCCCACTTCCAAGCAATGTTTCCTATTTCTAGTTCTGCCATCAAATATCTGTGTGCTAATTATACCATTTTTGTTTTACATAGGGGAGAAAAGACTCGGAGGACACCCCTCATCCCAGGAGACCAGAGCCCCCCCCCCTCTGGAAGAAGGGGAAATACCAACCCAAGAAGAAGAGCAGGAGGAAGAAGAAGATGTGGTGGAGATTGGCACCACAACAGGTGAGTGTCTGCGACCACAGACTCAGGTAAAAGAGATGGATGGTGGCAGATTTTTGAGACCTTTTTTTTTGTTCTTTATCTCTTTTTAGGTGATCGTGATCCAGAACGCTTTACATCTGAAAGTGCCCAGATACTCATCGGGGAGATCATGGGGTGTAATCTCCAATTGCAAAACATCCAGCAACAAATCACTGATGTTATTAAAAAAAATAATAACATCATTGATGTTTTGGGGCGAATTTAAACCCCACAAAATCACCTGTTTTATGTAACTAAAATTTTTACAATGTTTAGAAAAGCCAAATTTGGAGGATGCACACAGTGTGCCAACATGTGCTATCTGCCATCACGGGAGATCAATGGACGCGTTTTGGGGGTGCAACCCCTTCCTCAATTATAAAGTCGCATTGAGGAAGGGCTTGCTCCCCCAAAACACGTCCCTTGATCCCCCCTGATGGCAGATAGCACATGTTGACATTCTGAACTTGGTGTGCATCTTCCAAATTTTGGCTTTTCCAGGGGTGATTTCCCCCCATCTGAACGCTATATCAAACACAGTTCCTAAATACTCATGTCTGATATAGCCTTCAGGTTTTACCATATGTGAACTTTGTAAGTTCAAGTTTTTTGGCTTTCTTGTTGGTTTTACACAGGCCTGTTTTATCTGAAATGGATATTTCGATTTTTGATAATGCTACTGCAAACATTGTTATACAACAAACATGTTGGTTTGTTTTAAAAACCTTGCGGAAATGCACATGTGATTGTGCAGCTATAAAAAAGTGCCTTACTCAAGAATGTGTGGATTATTGTCTCAACACTACAACACTTTTGGGGTGATGTAATTGCTGTTTTATGCACAAATGGGGGTTATTTCCTAAGGGCAATTACACTTTGCACTACAAGTGCAGGTTCAGTGCAGTTGCAAGTGCACTTGTAGTGAAATGTGTTTTGGCATTTAGGAAGTACCAGCCAACACTATTTTTTATAAGGTTACCCAATCACGACATTTTCTGCACTCAAAACATTTCTGTCAGGGTCAGCTAAAACAAACACAAGCAGTAAATGTCCACCAAGAATTTCTTTTGTTTGTTTTTTATTTTACAAAGGTGTCACAGATTCTCTGGCATATTGATAGCCCCCCTACCCGCAAAGAACTCCAGGTAGCGTAACCGGACATCACGGGCATTCAGGGAGGGCAAGCCAGGACGGCCACTTTCAAGCGCCGTCAGTGTTGATGGATTTGGGATTCCGGCCTCAGGCCCAACTGAGCCAGCATAGTTGGCTGAATGTTTTCTTAAAAAATTATGGAGAACACAGCAGGCAAGTATTATATGGTTCAGTTTATACTCCGCCATATGGATGGGTGTCAGAAATAATCGGAACCGGCTGGCCAGGATTCCAAATGTGTTCTCCACCACTCTTCGGGCTCTGGCCAGCCGGTAATTAAAAACCCTCTGTTCCGGGGTGAGGGTCCTCATCGGGAATGGCCGCATCAGGTCGTCCCCCAGCGCAAATGCTTCATCAGCAACGAACACAAATGGGAGACCTTCAACATTGTCCTCTGGAGGTGGCAAGTCCAAGCTGCCATTCTGGAGACGCCTGTAGAACTCCGTCTGGGCGATCACTCCACCATCGGACATCCGGCCATTCTTCCCCACGTCCACATACAAGAAGTCGTAATTAGCCGACACCACCGCCAACATCACTATACTATTAAACCCCTTGTAATTATAATAGTATGACCCCGAGTTGGGTGGTGGGACGATGTGGACGTGTTTCCCATCAATTGCCCCTCCGCAGTTAGGAAAGTCCCACCGCTGGGCAAAGTGGGAGGCCACAGTCTGCCATTCCTGTGGCGTGGAAGGAAACTGTTGAGGAAAAAACAATAAACATTACTATTTTTTCACAGAAACATGGCAAGCAGATTATACACAAACATTATGGGGCAACCTCCAGATAGCATTTAATAAGGGGAATTTAACAAGGCCAAAGTATAAGGTACACCTATCATATTCCCCCACCCCCTCTCATGGGCCATTTCTAACATTATAGGGGGGGGGAACTCTTGGACAGGTAACCCTCTTCACTTCATTTTGAGATGAATGCCTAAATACAGGGTATTACTTGGAACAGCCCCTCCTTAGTTACACTATTAGCAGACCACTGGACAGGTAAGAAGTGTCTGAATACAAAGATATAAATACACATTGTACACATTTGAGGACATTTGGACATTCTGCTATTACCTATCAAGATAATAATAGGATACAAAAACTTTAAACAGTTCCATTGGAAAGTATACAGGCAGGCCCTTGCACTACATGCTTTGGGGAATTCATCCATAAATCTGACCAGTAAAGAGATGGGTATAGTGTGTATGGGTTTGGCAAAGTCAGCAGATAGATGATTGAGGATAGAGAATTGGGATCAGCTGACTTAGCAGTTGGGGGAGGGAGGGTTACCAAAAATTTGTGGACACCACAAAAAAAGCCTCTGGCACTCTGCCTGAATTTAAAGCTAAAATAACATTAACAAACATTTTAGGGGGTGTTTGGGGTAAAGCACTACTATGGAGCTGATAAAATACATTGTTATGTGACTACATGAGGTGAATATAGGGCAGGAGACACCATGCTGGAGAGGTTATTGAAGGGCAAATATGTATGAAGGACCTAAAATAATAATTACATAAAAATCCAGCATGCATGAGGACAAAGGGGACATTCACAGCATATTCCAATCATGGTAATTAGGGAATGAGGAAAGAAATACAAGATATTAGCAAACATTCAATACAATAAAATATGATATAAAAGGATAAAAATCTTACCTTCATATACTCCTTCTGCAGGACCTGGATGATGGCAGAACAGGTCTCTGGGATGATGATACCCAGAGCCTGGGGGGAGATGCCTGTCGAGAACTTCAAGTCCTGCAGACTTCTCCCTGTGGCCAAATACCGCAAGGTAGCGACCAACCTCTGCTCCGGAGTGATGGCTTGCCTCATGCAGGTATCCTGCCTGCTGATATAGGGGGTCAGCGAAGCCAACAGACGGTGAAATACGGGGTCCGTCATCCGGAGAAAGTTCCTGAAATCATCAGGATTATTCTCACGGATCTCACGGAGCAAAGGCATATGAGAGAACTGGTCACGCTGAAGCAACCAATTCTTGGTCCATGAACTCCTCCCCACCCTGTTCATGGACTGGACTTGTGTCAAGGTCAGGACCCCAACACCAAGCCCCCGCACAGCACGAACTCTACGAGGAGTACGTATACGAAACATGGCTAGGAAACGGTCGGCTGCTCAGAACGAAGTAACAGAACGCACTGAAGAACAGCAAGGCCTGTGAAGAGCGACCTGAAAACCAGTAACGAACGAACAAGAATACAGTGACTAAAGTCACGCGGAACTTGCTTGCACGCACTGAAGAGCAGATACAAACCCACAAGCACAAACTGAACGGCAGAAAACGATCTGAAAGCCACGAGTCTGAAAAAGCGCGAATCGTCTCTCACCAAACTTTTACTAACACGAGATTAGCAAAAGGAGCCCAAAGGGTGCGGCGCTTGGTTCTGAACCGGCCTTTTCTAGTCTCGTCGTACGTGGTGTACGTGACCGCGTGGTTGTCGATCGGAAATTCCGACAACTTTGTGCGACCGTGTGTAGGCAAAACAAGTTTGAGCCAACATCCGTCGGAAAAAATCCTAGGATTTTGTTGTCGGAATGTCCGAACAAAGTCCGACCGTGTGTACGGGGCATTACTGTGAAGAAACCTTTCGGTATTTGGAGATTATGGCTGAGATAGGAATTTTTCTTCACTTTGAAACAATTTGCTATCATGTCCTCCTGTGTCTCCAGGACATGAAGTGAAGGGAGGACAGAAAAAAAGAAAGCAAAAAAAAACAACAAACAAGTTTTAATAATTTCCTGCTCTATCCAAAACTACAAAGAAACATTTGGGGTGTACATATACTAAAGCCCTGTTCACACTGGCATTAGAAACAGGAATTTGAGGCGCATTTTTGCCGCTCCTCGAACAACTAGTAAAGTAACCTGCAATGGATAATATGTACAGTGGACAGAGCAGTTCACATTTGAAAAATGTCAACTCCTTCCATTCAAGTCTATAGTAACACACTGTAAATGCGCCTGTAGCATTTACAGTGCGTTTGACAAGCATTAATCAAATATCGGTGAGGTGGAAAAAAAAATCACTTGAAGGGCATCTGTGGTGTGTTTTTTTTTTTGTCCAGTGCAATTAAGCGCATCAAAAACATGTATGTTTCCGTCTCGCTTTTCTGGGTTTGGTGTGTGCATGAGCACGCCCCCTGCTGACCCGTAATGTGATTGGACACAGGATGAGTTTGGCAGCGGATTTCAGCCAATGATTTCAGCTGGAACCTGCTGATCGGCTGTATTCAATCACACACAGAGCTCTGTGTTTACAAAACACACAGAACTCTGTGCAGTAAATAGCGATCTGGCTGTTTCTTCAATTTCTGAGAGAAAAAACAGGCATAATTAGTAAGTTAAAGCAACACACATTACACTTGTTGGGCACACAGTTAACCACTTGATTGCCTCTAGATGTTACCCCTTCTCAGTCATTGTCATTAATATAGTGTAAGTGTACAGTGTTATCACTGATCACTGTATTAGCATCACTAATGCCATCAGTGTCAGTTAGGGAGGCAATAGACTAGTTGAAAAATAAAAGTTCTGTCGATCGGAAAAAGAAAATAGCTCATATGATTGTGCCATCAATTGTTTTGATTTTCTAAAAGAAGAAAAACAGCATGTTGGATCAGGCACTTTCGATTGCGGCATGAAACTCGTGTGTCCCAGCTGGCAGACTAATGATGCGAAAACGAACAATTTGACTCATCTATGGCCTTCCTTAGTGACCCTCCCAGACAGTGTCTGTTAGAGCCAGATTGCCCGCCACCCTGTCACATTATAATTTGATGATCACTGCCATTAGTGTATAGTGTCTGTTTGTAGACATTATAACTTTCACACAAACCAACTAATATACAACTATTTGTATTTTTTTCTTTTAACAAAGACATGAAGCAGAATACATTTTGGCCTAAATTTATGAAGAAATTCGATTTTTTTTTTATTTGTTTTAATGGATATACAGGAAATTAGAGAATATTGTAGAAATTATTGTTTTCAAAATTTTTGTTCTTTTCATGATCAAATACCACCAAAAGAAAGCTCTCTTTGTGTGATTTTTTTTTTATACATTTTGGTTGTAAAAAATGCCCTTGTCGTGAAAAGGGTAAAACCTTCCCGAGGTCAAGCGGTTAACAATCATCATAACCCTCTATTAAGAATATAAATAATTTACACAAAAACACAAATGGGTCATAGCGCTGACAGTCCCATGGGGCCACTTTTCTAGTTTTCTTCCGTGGCCTTAACAATCTCTGTACAATCTAGATTTGCCCTCATAGTTTTTGCAAATCTAGATTGTACAGAGTGGCCCGTCCATTAGGACACCAGATACATGAATTCCAATGGGGCGGTGTTTTTTTGAAACACGTGATTAGAGCCAGAGGCTCTAATAGGCTTTGAAAAAGGGTGGGCTCAGGTCGCAGAACACTGATTCTCCTCCTGGTCTATCACGAAGCGGGTCCGAGACTCATTTCCCGTTTACCCGAAAGGAGAAGCGCTCTGATTGGCCACCGAGGAGGGAGGAGACGGAAGCCACCGCAATGCCCGCAGAGTAGAGCAGGGGAACAGGAAGCCGTCTGTGTTGCCCAGGTGAAGCGCTGCCTGACCACCAGCCCTTACCACCAGCCGCCACTGAACCTAAATAATCTATTTGAATTTGTATCAAATGAGACAGGCCCTTGCATTACATACAGTATGTGATGGTAGATCTAAAGAATGTGATGGTAGATCTAAAGATTGTACAATCAGATTGCTTAGTGTTTGGTGACCCTTACGGCTCGTTTACTCTTGTGGCTATACTGCCACCTCTCTGAAAAGTGATCCACTGTGGTGTTTGACATTCAGTGAGGAGCCGATATGGCACCCCAATCACTGCCTGCTTTAATGCTAAAAATGTAGACCCACCGCCCCACAACCTTGCGCACTGGACACAGCTACAGGGTATTTGAAGCGCAGCCCCATTAACTTGAACGGGTCATATTCAGTGGCAAAACCACCTGCCGAAAGCAACATGCTGTTCAATTTTTGCCATGGCATGTGTGCAGTGCTCAGTGGCTGCATGCCCTAGAGGGGCCGTAAAACCATGGCTTAACCTTCTGCTTTTACTGCCCACCGGCTGCCTATGTGAATAAGCCCTTACACCACAGGCATGCAACCTGCATGTTAACACATGTGTAGGCGTGAAAG
The DNA here is from genome assembly GCF_042186555.1 of Aquarana catesbeiana. Classification (NCBI taxonomy): domain Eukaryota; kingdom Metazoa; phylum Chordata; class Amphibia; order Anura; family Ranidae; genus Aquarana; species Aquarana catesbeiana. The sequence goes on from NC_133329.1 coordinate 334,495,181, forward strand.
GGCCCATAAAGTTTACCTTTGCGATGCATACTAGCACATTATGCTATTGCAGGTTTTTTTTTTTTTTTTCAGTTTACTACCGCTTTAATAATAGAAGTGATAAAATTATTATATTCCTTAAGTCTTCTTTAACTCTCTGCAGCTGGATTGGTCCATTCTTATGAACATTCCTGTGAACATGAAGCCCTGTTAATTGATAAACTCTTTGATAACTACAACAAAGTTGTACGTCCAGTCAAAAACTTCAGCGACAAAGTTGTGGTGACGCTTGGCCTGCAGCTCATTCAGCTTATTAATGTGGTATGGAAATAGAATCAATTTTAAAAACCCAAATGTATTGTGCTTAATGGAAACAGCCTAACAAAATTATCTGATTTATTTTATAGGATGAAGTGAATCAAATTGTATCAACAAATATTCGCCTGAAACAGGTACATTGACTAAGTAGTTTTCAGTTTTGTGTCAGAATGATAAAATAAAGTAGAACCAGAGACACAGCAGACAGCTCAATAATCAAAATTCGAAAGAAATATAATTCAGTTATGTCTGGAATCTTCTGTCTGGACATACATTTTATTGCCAAAATTATTGGGACGCCTGCCTTTACACACACATGAACTTTAATGGCATCCCAGTCTTAGACAGTAGGGTTCAATATGGAGTTGGCTCACCCTTTGCAGCTATACTACCCCTTTCACACTGGGGCGGTTTTCAGGCACTTTAGCGCTGGAAATAGCCTTGGCTAAGCGCCTGAAATGCGCCTCCCATTCATTCAAGTGTGACTTTTAACATTCATGCGGTGTGCTTGCGGGATGTTCCGAAAAGACCTGCAAGCAGCATCTTTGGGGTGGGTTGGGAGTGCTGTATTTAGCGCTCCCAAAATGCCCTGCCCATTGGAATGAATGGGCAGTGCTTCGGAAGCGCCTGAAAATCGCTTCAGAAGCACCGTAGCACGGGAGTTTCTAACCCCTTCTTTGGGGTTAAAAGCACCCCGCTAGTGGCCAAAAAGCGCCTCTTAAACATGGTAAAGCATCGCTTCAATAGCGGTAAAGCACCGCTAAAACAAGCGGCATTTTACCAGGAACGCAGCCGTGACCCCAGTGTGAAACAGCTTCAAATCTTCTGAGAAGGCTGTCCACAAGTTTTACCATTCTTCCAGAAGCGCATTTGTGAGATCAGGCCAGTCAATTTCCTCCACCCCAAACTTGTTCATTCACACTATATTGCCAAAAGTATTGGGCCACCCCTCCAAATCCTTTGGTGATGGGGGATTATGGTGTGGGGTTCTTAAGGCATCAGCATACCAAGACATTTTGGACAATTTCATGCTCCCAAATTTGTGGGAACAGTTTGGGCATGGCCACTTCCTGTTCCAACATGACTGCGCACCAGTGCACAAAACAAGGTCCATAAAGACATGGATGAGCAAGTTTGAGGTGGAGGAACTTGACTGGCCTGCACCTCAACCTGATAGAACACCTTTAGAATGAATTAGAGTGGAGACTGCGAGCCAGGCCTTCTCGTCCAACGCCTGACCTCACAAATGCGCTTCTGGAAGAATGGTCAAACATTCCCATAGACACATTTCTAAACCTTGTGGACAGCCTTCCCAGAAGAGTTGAAGCTGTTATAGTGGGCCAACTCAATGTTGAACCCTACGGACTAAGACTGGGATGCCATTAAAGTTCTTGTGCGTGTAAAGGCAGGCATCCCAATACTTTTGGCAATATAGTGTATTTCATGTTACTAAAGATGTTTGGCCTTTGCCTGCAACAAAGTCTTCTCTGTAACACCATTCTTAAGGGCCCATTTAAACCTGTGCATAGAGGTAATGTGTTTTTATGTGCGCTACCGTATTGTGTAATAACATGGTAGTTACAGTGCTGTGTTACAAAAAAAGGGTCATGTCTGATTTTTGGTATATTACATAGTAGAAAAGGTTAAAAAAAAAGATCTGGATTCATCAAGTTCAACATTTGTCTGCTTAGTGCTTGTGAGTGTGAGTTTTATGTGTTTGATCCAGAGGAAAACAATTCTACAAGCATAGTCCAGTTTTGCTTTGAGAGGGTGAAAACAATTTATTCCTGACTCCATAGTAGCAATCACAGAGGCGTAATTAGAACCATCAGGGCCTTGGTGCAGGAAACCATGGCAAGTGCCCCCTCTGTCCAAGCTCATTGGTGGAACCTTTGCGACCCTGGTAGTTCTGTCACTGGTGTTTGTAGTTTTTTTTAATTATTATTTAATTTTGTTTTATGATTTTATTATATTTTACTTTTTTTTTACTATTTTTTTTCTTATAATTTTTAAGAGCCCTGTTAGGGGGCTCTGGTGAAATATCAGGGGTCTAGACAGACCACTGATGTTTCACCTTTGACACAGAGAAATGCGATTTAGGACACAGCCCTCGATCTCCATATGTGAAGCTTCATCTACACAGAATGAATAGACAGGAATAGCTCTGTACAGAGGCTTCCTGTTCATTCACAAACTGAAGCATAGTGCACACAGTTTACTATGCTTCAGTTATGAATAGACAGAGTCAATGATCGGTACCGATCACTGATTCTGTCCATTCAGAAAATGTTCAGGAATGTAGCCACCCTCTCTTGCTCACTTGCAAAATAGACTAGGGACCAAGGGATGTCCAGTGTGCATAGAGCAGTGCACTTGATATTAACTTGACTTAACATGCACTTCCCATTCCAAACAAACAGAAGTGAAGTGGAAAAGGAGATGTTTGGGAGCTCTCAAAGGATGTTACAAGGAGACAGACAAAAACACAGAAAACACAAGATCACAGAGTTATTAAGCAGTGGACATGTATGGATTATTTTTGGAGAATAAGGATATTGTTTAGTGTCACTTTAATGTACCACAAGTTAACACGGGACATAATATGCGTTAACACTGCAAAGTATAAATGTGTCCTTAGGGTTTTGTGAGCACAAATAGTTGTTTCATAAAGTGCCATCTGATCCAAAGATAAAATATCCCCCCAATTAGTTTGATTATTTTAATTTGTAACAGATTTGTAACATGCAGTGCAGGTGCTTTAGGAAACATTAGGCCATAATTGAAATTATATTGGGAGCTTGTAGTTGCAGCAATAACTGGCATATAGTTTATTGGGCTATAATAAACTTTTGATGCTTAGCTTGGTTTTTAACCCAAATAGTAAAGTGAATGCAGCTAGTTCATTGTTGTTATAATTGTATTTATTTTTCTTCTTTAATTGCTCAGCAATGGGTGGATGTCAACCTAAAATGGAATCCAGCAGATTACGGAGGAGTACAGAAAATTCGGATACCTTCAAGTAAGATTTGGCGCCCGGATTTTGTTCTGTACAACAAGTACGTGAAATAAGTAAGCTCCATTATATTATTGCAATTCAGGGACCACTACATGAAATTCTTTGGTTAGTAAAGTAATGCAAACCCTTCACCCACCATCCAAACCCAGGTAATACAGAGTCATAACTACCCTATATGACTTGGTCCAATTACAAATTGAAAAATATGTGATATTGTCATTACATATAAATCTCCACCCGTGAGCTTTTATAATAGTGCAGCCTGGATTTATATTTTTATTTACTTCTATTCTCTTGTTGTCTGAAAAGAAGTAGTGATGGGCTGCAAGGCCAACTCCTGTCTGAAGCTAAGTTTGACAGTTTTCAGAATTCTGAAAAAAGATTACAGTGGAACCTTGGATTACGAGCATAATCCGTTCCAGGAATCGAAAGCACTCGCATATCATATCGAGTTTCCCCATAGAAGTCAATGGAAACGAAGATAATTCGTTCCGCATTGACTTCTATTACATGCAATACTGCACGTGGCCAGAGGTGGGGGGGCGTCGGAGAGCCTCAGAAATACTCGGGGACAGCTCGGCTGAACTCGGAAAGGCTTGGAAACACTCAGGAACAGAGTATTTCCGAGTGTTTCAGAGTATTTCCGAGTGATTCCGAGTATTTCCGAATGGCTCAGAACCGTTCCGAGTATCCCCATTGCCCCCGCACCTCTGGCCAAATGCGGTACTGCACATCCCATTAGCTTGAATTTTGCTCATTTTGCGAGACAACACTCGCAAACCGAGTCAGAATTAAAAAAAAAGTTGCTCGTCTTTCAAGACGCTCGTTAACTGCGTTACTCGTAAACCAAGGTTCCACTGACACATGATTAGGTAATGGTCAGGGTCAGACAGTCAGCAGCATCAATTTATGACTCAATCTATAATGCTGTAATATGTGCATCTGTTTAGCATTGCTTTGTCATGCGACTGGATAGACAAATGACCTTATAATGCTCAGCGAGACAGCAAAATTACCTTAAATCATTAACTTAAAGTGGTAATAACGGTTCAGCTTTTAAAAAAAAAACAAACAACATGTGATACTTTCCTGCTCTGTGTAATGGTTTTGCACAGAGCCGCCCTAATCCTCTTTTTACCTTATCTCCCGCTGCCGCTCCTGGCTCCTTCCTCAGTGGGCAACGGCTCCAAGCTTCCTTTAAAAAGTTCCACCAGACTCCACTTAAAATAAATGCATACGAATCATAGTGCTTTCTGCATAATCTTTTTCTTTATTACAACAAAAAATGCATTCACTTTCTATTGTGCACTTGATCCAGTGCACTGCGGTAAAGCAATGTGTATATCCCCTTAAGATCCATGTGGATTGTGAGCAGCACAGCTCAACCTGGTGCCTGCTCACTTCTGGTATCCTACCAGATCTAGCTGTTTGTTTTTAAATAAAAATAAAGAGTTGGGCCGAAAGCACTATGATACGCATACATTTATTTTGAGGGGAGTCTGATAGAGCATTTCAAAGGGAGCTTGGAACCATTACCCACTTAAAGGTGTTAAAGGTGAAAAGTGAATACTGGAGGAGAAAAGGGGTGCCCCAGAGGAGAAAAGAGTGTAGTTGTGACCCCTTAAAGGGAAAGGCGCATATTTGACCTATGGTACTTACAGTATATAGCACGTTCAATTTACGCAGCACTTTTTTTACAATGTATATATATTGTAGATTCATATCAGTTCCTGCCCTCAAGGAGCTTACAATCTAAAGTCCTTAACTCACATTCATACATACACAATACATGGGCCAATTAACACACAGTGAGGAAAAAAAAAGTATTTCATCCCCTGCGGATTTTGTACTTTGCCCACTGACAAAGAAATGATCAGTCTATAATTTTTAGTGGTAGGTTTATTTTAACAGTGAGAAAGAGAATAACAACAAAAATATCCAGAAAAAATTCATTTAAAAAAAGTTATAAATTGATTTGCATTTTAATGAGTGAAATAATATATTTGATCCCCTATCAATCAGCAAGATTTCAGGCTCCCAGGTGAAGAGCTGAGATTAGGACCACTCTCTCTTAAAGGGAGTGTTCCTAATCTCATCTTGTTACCTGTATAAAAGACACCTGTCCACAGAAGCACTCAATCAATCAGATTCCTATCTCTCCAAAATGGCCAAGACTAAAGAGCTGTCCAAGAATGTCAGGGACAAGATTGTAGACCTACACAAGGCTGGAATGGGCTACAAGATCATCGCCAAGCAGCTCGGTGAGAGGGTGACAACAGTTGGTGCGATTATTCGCAAATGGAAGAAACACAAAATAAAATAACTGTCAATTTTCCTCGGTCTGAGGCTCCATGAAAGGTCTCACCTCATAGAGTTTCAATGATCATGAGAACGGTGAGGAATCAGCCCAGAACTGCACAGGAGAATCTTGTCAATGATCTTAAGGCAGCTGGGACCATAGTCACCAAGAAAGCAATTGGTAACCCACTACGCTGTGAAGGACTGAAATCCTGCAGCGCCCGCAAGGTCCCCCTGCTCAAGAAAGCACATGCACAGGCCCGTCTGAAGTTTGCTAATGAGCCTCTGAATGATTCAGAGGAAAACTGGGTGAAAGAGTTGTGGTCAAATAAGACCAAAATCAAGTTCTTTGGCATCAACTCGCCGTGTTTGGAGGAGGAGGAATGCTGCCTATGACCCCAAGAACACCATCCCCACCGTTAAACATGGAGCTGGAAACATTATGCTTTGGGGGTATTTTTCTGCTAAGGGTACAGGACAACTTCACCACATCAAAGGGACGATGGATGGGGCCATGCACCGTCAAATCTTGGATGAGAACCTCCTTCCCTTAGCCAGGGCATTGAAAATGGGTCATGGATGGGTATTCCAGCATGACAATGACCCAAAACACACAGCCAAGGCAACAAAGGAGTGGCTCAAGAAGAAGCACATTAAGATCCTGGAGTGGCCTAGCCAGTCTCCAAACCTTAATCCCATAGAAATTATGCAGAGGGAGCTGAAGGTTCGAGTTACTAAATGTCAGCCTTGAACCCTTATGACTTGGAGAGGATCTGCAGAGGAGTAGGACAAAATCCCTCCTGACATGTGTGCAAACCTGGTGGCCAACTACAAGAAACATCTGTCCTCTGTGATTGCCAACAAGGGTTTTGCAACCAAGTACTAAGTCATGTTTTGAGAAGGGGTCAAATACTTATTTCACTCATTAAAATGCAAATCAATTTATAACTTTTTTGAACTGCGTTTTCTCGATTATTTTGTTGTTATTCTGTCTCCAATTACGTCATGTATGACGAAACTAGTAGGGCGGAGTTTATGTCCAAATACACCATGCTACTTTGATCCAGATCTGCAGATTTTTATGTAGGAACTTTTATCCATGTGTTGCACTTTATTGACCTGTGAAAACTTTTAAAAGCATTTTTTCAAGAAAAACCACCACGGTTTTACACTATGTGGTGGCTTTCTCCCCTTTTTATTTAACATTCATGAGAGAGAGTGATCAACCAGCTCTGTTGGCTGTGACGTTATCCTCCTTCATACCCAGTGATGGATCTTTCATGATGTGTGAATCCATGTCAGACTAGGCTCCTAAAACATGGAGTCTAGGCATCCAGTAAGGGCACTTCTTGTATTATCACGGTGGAAGGTGCACTTTGGTGTATGGTCGTCCATCATCTTTGTACACAATTGCAATGATTTCATCACATTTATTTTTATATGGACACACTCATGGACTGACCATTGTCACTTACATTTGTATGCATTTATTATTACTCACATAGCGTGGCAATGGCTGATTTATATATATTTTACACCAATTGTTCTGTTGTGTGATTGCCAGCTGCTTTTTTTTTGATTATTTATCACTTTCACCTGTGCAATTGCAATTACCGTTTTTTTAACACTGGTAAAATAAACCTACCATTAAAATTATAGACTGATCATTTTTTTGTTAGTGGACAAATATACAAAATCAGCAGGGGATCAAATACTTTTTTTCCTCACTTTATCAGCGTGTCTTTGCAGGTGTTCTGCCGAGAAAGTTCCGCCCGGCGGATAAGGACCCCCCTCTACTGCGCAGGCGCAGCGCCTGCGCAGTAGGATCCGGCGGAAATAGCCGAAGATAAATAGGGGAAAAATCAGCTGTACACGGCGCCTGTAAGAGGGCCCCTCGCGGGCTTGCTTCGCTCGGCTCTTTTAGATTCCCCCTCTAGGTCCACTTGGATGGTGGGGAAGGAACCTGGACCCAGAGCGCAGGCGCCGTGTACAGCTGATTGTAGATTTTGTTGTTCGGCTATCTCCGGCGGCTGCTAGTAGTTGGTACTGCGCAGGCGCTGCGCCTGCGCAGTACAGGGGGGAACCTATCCGCCAAGGGAACTTTCTCGGCAAGACACCGGCACAGGGAGAACATGCAAACCCCATGCAGGGGATGCCATGGTTGGACAGATGCAATGACCTGTCTCCTATGTAGATAGACTTGGGGGCATAATTACAGTGTATTGTATATGTATTGTATATGATCATGAAAAGTTAAGACAGCATACATCTAAAGATCATGTTCAATATCGTTCAGAGTATCAAAACTACATGTGAACACGGCATATTTGTTCTCATTAACTGTATGTCCTTTGTATAATATATAAAGGTAAGAGACTAAGGAACTTTTTTAATGGATCTACTCAGCCTTTGCACACACACTTGTAACCCATAGTATTGTCTCCTTATAGTGCTGATGGTGACTTTGCTATTGTCAAGGATACCAAGGTCCTTGTCGATTACACAGGAAAAATTACATGGACGCCTCCAGCTATTTTCAAAAGCTACTGTGAGATTATAGTCACGTATTTCCCGTTCGACACACAAAACTGCAGCATGAAGCTTGGTTCATGGACCTACGATGGCAATATGGTGGTTATAAACCCGGTAATTTGTATATTTGTTATAAATAATACATAGATTTTGTAATTTGAAATGCTATAATGGGACTTCACTATTGACAGTCATGGTGGAAATTCCCACAAAAGAAAAAAAAAAACAGTTGTCTAAACAAATATATTTCAATGTAAACAAAATATATTCTAAATATGCAAACTCGCGCTGATGGTGTGACAAATATGACAATGGTAGTGAATGAAAAGCAAAATGAAATAAAATATAAAGTGCAGCTGCTGTACACAAGGTGCTATTCACTTGACAGATAAAATAAGATATGAACTACAGCGCTAGCAAACACAACATCCATGAATATAATGAAAAACAATAAAAAGTGAATGTCCATATAAAGTGACTGATGTGCTCCAATCCAAAGAATGTGCAAAGTGCTCCAGAGCTTTCAAGGTGTGCCAAAACACCCCCTCCTGTGTCCCCACTCACCAGATGGAATGGACCCCTAGCTTTTCAGTCTAGGGGTCGCTTCAGGCTTATAATGGTGGCCAGGGATGGCAGCTTTAACATCAGATCATCAGGCAGATCCCACTTATTGTAGATACTCAGCCTGGATAAAAGTACCCCAAAACGAAATGAAAGGAAGGGACTATAGTGAATTAACGTTGGGCAATGGATTTATTGTGCAAAAAAAATGAGTACTTACAAAAAGCAAGATAAAATCAAGCATAAAAATCAGAGCGCTGTGAGTACAAAAATCCGCTCATGGCATGCGTTCCACCGATAACCGGAAGTGACGTCAGAAGAACTAGGAACTGGAAATTACGACGTGGCGGTGACTCCTGTGTGCATGCGTGGGAGTGGCGTCACTGCGGCTTGGCCAGTCAAGCTGTCGGAGCCTGCAAACTCAGAAGGAAGACCGGGTGAAGATGGCAGCCCTGTCAGCGGTACAAGCTGGAGGGCTTCTTTCTAAGGTAAGTATTTCATAATGTGCTAGTATGCGATGCATACTAGCACATTATGCTATTGCCTTGCAGGGGATTTTTTTAAATACCGTGGTTTACCGTGGTAAAATACAGGGTTTTGCTTGCATGTGATGGGTGAGTAGAGTGAGCACAACTTCAGCTTATTCACTAAGCTAAGTGAATAGTCTCTATCTCTTTAGTAATTCAACCTTATGCCCCTGGTAGCAACAATGCTAATTAGTAAACCAACCCTTTTTTAAATAAGATAGTATTCTACTTTTGACTTTAGGTTCTATTTTTCTCTTTGTTCAGTCTATGTTGGTGTTTCATATTTATGTTTAAGTATTTAAGTATGAACATTTTTCAGAGAAAATGTTGAATAAATAACTGCTGGTAGCCCTACTTTGTCTTACAGTATAAAACATAATACCCCTTTCTTTTTAGTTCTTTATCCATGTTGTGGGCCCATTTGTTCTAATATCTGTCCTGAGCGCACTTTCATAAAGCATCACGCTAATGATTTGGAAATTGTTGCTTGTATGGGTTTCTACAGAACAGTCTGCTTTTAATGTAGATGAATTGACCCCTATATGAGACCAACAATAATATGCCTGCATCTGGGGGTGTTATAAGTGTGACCAGTTATTTTTCAAATTCTATGTATTTCAGGAAAATGACCGTCCAGACCTCAGTAACTTCATGGAGAGTGGGGAGTGGTTGATGAAGGATTATCGCTGCTGGAAGCACTGGGTTTTTTATACTTGCTGCCCAGATGTTCCATACCTGGACATAACCTATCACTTTGTTCTGCAGAGGCTGTCTCTTTACTTTATTGTCAATGTCATCATTCCTTGTCTGCTCTTCTCATTTCTGACTGGTTTGGTGTTCTACCTTCCCACTGATTCAGGTATGTAGGACTATTATGAAAATTGTTTTGTCATATGAGTTTCAGATTCCAGTTACGTGAGCCTCCTAAACATTTTTTCACTGTCACTCATAAGGCTGCAGATTTTAGAAGGCAGGTGGACATGCAGGCTCAGACACCTGCAGAGCAATCTATAAACATGCACTCAGCCAAGAGGGCCTGTTTATGCTGATTGCGAGATGAGAGAGAAAAAAATCTCAAAATCAACTGCTGACAGTGTCTGCAGCCTGCATACACTCCTAGACATAAGATTATCAACTCTTCATGCTAAATAATGTAAGCATCATCTGAGGTCTATGAGACCTTTAAGTTGACCTTCACCCCCCCCCCACCTACTTTCTCTTATTCCCCTCCTAGCCCCCTCTCCTCACATAATTGTAATTTGCACTACCTAGTCTCATGCCTAGGTATGAATTACATATTTGTTGTCTGCAGCCTTCTGGGATACCCACATTACGCATCCCAGGAGGCCATGGGGTACTCTACTGCGCAGGTGCCATGTCATCAGGGGGGCTTGAATGCTTTTTGCATCCTCCCCCCTGATGATGTGGCACATGTGTGTCATCATGGGGCCAACTGCAAGAATCTGGAAAAGACAGACAGCCCCTGATGATTTCAAAAGAAGATGGCAGCATGGGATCGGGTGTGTAATGGCATAGCACTGGATCTCTTCAGGACACTGCTGGTTGCTGGGTGTGTGAGTATGTTTTTGAATAAGATTTATAGGGCCACTGCCATAAATTGGGGAGGCAGGCAGCGCTGTCAATGTAGGAATGCACACTTTATGTTGCTCAATATACAGCATCAATCTTTGTTTATTGCTTAGTAGGGTATGAGCCGAACACCCCCGGTTCGGTTCGCAGCAGAACATGCAAACAGGCAAAAAATTTTTTGAACACGCGAACACTGTTAAAGTCTATGGAACACGAATGTGAACAATCAAAAGTGCTAAAAGGCTTATATGCAAGTTATTGCCATAAAAAGTGTTTGGGGACCCGGGTCCTGCCCCAGGGGACATGTATCAATGAAAAAAAAAAAGTTTTAAAAATAGCGTTTTTTTCAGGAGAAGTGATTTTAATAATGCTTAAAGTGAAACAATAAAAATGAAATATTCCTTTAAATATCGTGCCTGGGGGTGTCTATGGTATGCCTGTAAAGTGGCGCAGTTTTCCTGTGTTTAGAACAATACCACAACAAAATGATATTTCTAAAGGAAAAAAGTCATTTAAAACTGCTCGCAGCTGTAATGTATTGTTGGGTCCCAACAATATAAATGAAAATCACTGAAAAAAATGGCATGGGTCCCCTCCCCCCCCAGGCCTTAGGTGTTGGTGGTACCAGAACACTGTAAGCCCTCACAGTTACTCTTGGTGAGCACAGGAATGGTCCCTGCTGTGAAATACCCCTGTTAAACAGGGGCAGAAACATTGGGCCTTTGGTGGTGGTGGTGGTGGTGGTAGTACCAGAACACTGTAGGCCCTCACAGTTAATCTTGTTGGGCGCAGGAACAGGCCCTGCTGTGAAATATTATATCAAGATTTTTAATTACACGCCCCTGTTAATCAGGGGCAGAAAAATTGGAACTTGGGTGGTGGTGGTGGTGCAACAACACTGTAACCCCTCACAGATACTCTTTTTGGGCGCAGGAATGGGCCCTGCGTTGAAATATTATATCAATAATTGTAATTACATGCCCCTAACAGGGGAAGAAAAATTGGGCCTTGGGTGGTGGTGGTGGTGCCACAACACTGTAACCCCTCACAAATACTTTTGTTGGGCACAGGAACAGGCCCTGCATTGAAATATATCAAAAATGTAAATTACATGCCCCTGTTAAATAGGGGCAGAAAATTGGGCCTTGGTTGGTGGTGGTGGTGGTGCCCTAAACCAAAAATATTGTTGGAAGCTAGCATCATCAAGATTGAGGAGGAATAGGATAGACAGCATAGGCAGTCTTCAAGGGATCCCACATCCATAAAAAATTCAATCATTTACATCAGCATCAGGTGCTTGATAGCTGCTGATCCAAGACTGATTCATTTTTATGAATGTGAGCCTATCACCGGAGTCTGTGGACAGGCGCACTCTATGATCCGTTACTCCAGCAGCACTGAATGTGCATTTAGAAAGAACGCTGGATGCAGAACAGGCCAGTAGCTCAACTGCATATTGAGCAAGTTCTGGCCAGTGGTCCATCCTCAAGACCCAGTAACCCAATGGATGCTCTGTTGGAAAGGTCTCCAAGTCTGCTCTTGCCCCTAGATATTCCTGCACCATGTAATGCAGATGCTGGTGATGGTTGCTTGAACCGATCAGACCTTGGCGCTGAGGACTGAAAAATTGTTTAAAGGCATCGGTCAGCCGGCCACCTTCTCCACCGCCCTTCCTCTGACTGAACGAAGCCTCAGCAACACGTTTTTCAGCACCAGGAAATTGTAACCTCCCAGGGTCTGGAAATGCATTACACAAACCTTTCTTCAAGGCCTCCTGAAGATGTTTCATTCTCTGCTCCCTCTGCGAAGGCAGGATGAGTTATGCAACCTTATCCTTGTAACATGGATCAAGAAGGGTTGCCAGCCAGTAATGATCCCTCTCCTTGATACCACGATTCCTAGGGTCCTTTCACAGGCTTTGCAGAATCAGGGAGGCCATGCAGCGTAATTTTGCAGAGGCATTCAATTCTGAGTCCTCTGGGTCACTAAGGATCACATGATCCGTAACAACCTCCTCCCAGACACCTACAACTCTTTGGGTTTCTGGGGCCTGAAAACCATCCCTTGAAGACTGCTGCTGAGTGTTATCCTCCACGTCCATGCTGACACAATCCTCCTCTTCCTCCTCCTCTTCTTCCTGTGTGTTTGGCATGCCTGCAGGAATGCTATCTGGATAAAGGCGGGCCTTGAGAGGTAAGGAAGTCCTCCTCTTCCTCCCGCTGTTCTGCCTCAAGTGCCCTGTCCATTATTCCATGAAGCGTGTGCTCCAACAGGAAGACTAGAGGGACAGTGTCACTGATGCATGATGCATTGTAGCTGATCACCATCCTTGTGGCCTCCTCAAATGGGGACAGGACAGTGCATGCATCCTTGCTCAGTAGCCACTAGCGTGGTGAAAAGAAGCCAAACTCCCCTGACCCTGTCTTGGTGCCATACTCGCACAGGTACCCATTGATGGCCCTCTGCTGCATGTACAGCTGCTGCAGCATTGCCAACATTGAGTTCCACCTGGTGGGCATGTCACAAATGAGGTGGTTGGTGGGCAGGATGCATTCCCTTTGAATGTCAGCCAGCTGAATACTGGCATTGACTGGCGGAAATGACCACAGACTTTTCTGGCCTGCCTCAGGAGATCCTGTATGCCTGAGTACCTGCTCAAGAACCGCTGCACCACCAAATTCAAGACGTATGTCAAACATGGAATATGGGTCAAGTGTTCCTGTCTGAGGGCGGAGAGAAGGTTGGTGCCATTGTCGCATACAACCATTCCTGGTTGGAGATGGCATGGCGTCAACCACCTCTGAGCCTGCCCCTGCAGAGCTGACAGAATCTCTGCCCCAGTTTGGCTCCTGTCCCCTAAGCAGACCAACTCAAGCATCGCATGGCATCTTTTTGCTTGACTGCTTGCGTAGCCCCTTGAATGCTTACAGAGCACCGCTGGTTCAGAGGACAAATCTGCAGAAGAGGCCATAGAGGAAGGAGAAGAGGAGGGGGTGGAGGAGAGAGCTGTGGCAGAATCACCACTAGCATTTTGGAGGCGTGGTGGCGGAACAAGCTCCAACAATACTGAACCCTGTCCTGTATCCTTCCCAGCTGCCAGCAGAGTTACCCAGTGCGCCGTGAAGGAAAGGTAACGTCCCTGCCCATGGCTGCTGGACCATGAGTCAGCGGTAATATGCACCTTACTGCTGACTGCCCAGTCCAACGAGGCCAAAACATTGCCTTCCTCATGCCAGTAGAGAGCTGGAATTGCCTTCCGTGAAAAGAAATGGCGTTTTGGAACCTGCCACTGAGGTACAGCACATTCCACAAATTTCTAAAAGGGGGCAGAGTCTACCAGCTGAAAAGGCAGCAGTTGCAGTGCTAGCAATTTGGCCAAGCTAGCATTCAGATGCCGAGCATGTGGATGGCTGGGACTGAATTTCTTTTTACGGTTCAGCAACTGGGGTAGGGAAATTTGCCTGCTAAAATCAGATGGTGGTGTACTGCTAGCAGATTGGCTGCAAGTACTTGGGACACCTATTGCTATACCTTCATTCCTCTCAGGTGCATGTTTTTGAGAGGACTGGAGGTATAGTGGGGTTGGAGATCCAAGATGAGGAGCAAGGAGAATTCTGCCTTTTTCTTTGATGTGGGTCTTTCAAGTGCTGTTGCCAACGGACTGCATGGCAGGTCGTCATATGTCTGGTCAAGCATGTGGTGCGCAAGCGGCTGCTGTTCTGGCCATGCTTGATCCGCTTCAGACACAGGTTGCAAACAGCAACAGTGTGATCTGCTGCAAACCTGTCGAAAAAGGCCCACACCAAGGAACTTTTAAAAGTCAGCGGGGAGACAGCAGCGCCCTGCACCTGCGGAGCTCTGTGGTGTGATGCTGCCCTTAAGCTGCCCCCTAGAGGACATCCTGCCACATTGGAGTTGTGCCTCCTCCTCCTCTCTTCTCTCGGGCACCCAAGTAGAGTCAGTGACCTCCCCTCCCTCCTCGTCACTGGAGCAATCTTGGCAGTATTCTGCAGCTGGGGGAACATGACTGCCAGTTTCTTGTCCTTCTTGGGCACCCCTCTCTCTAAGCTCAGGTTACTCCCTTCCTCAACCTGGGAACCAACATCGGAGCCTTCAAATCGCTGCCCATCCTCCAGCAGCATGTACCCGACACTGTAGTCAAATAGTTCAGGGGGCTCCCCTGTGCATGATGGTGGAGCTACAGAAGGAGTGACTGTGGACAAGGAGATGGTGGAATAGGCCACTTTGGCAGCTGCATTGGAAAGCAAACTACTCTGAGCCTGGTTGACAGAGGATGAGGAGGATGAGGACGGCTTTGTTATCCACTCCACCAACTCTTCTGCATGTTCTGGCTCAATAACTTGGCCAGCAGCCGTGTTATTGAGGACAAAAAAAGGACAAGCGTGCCCCACGGCCACCTGCAGAGGATGCACCATGTCCACGACCAGCACTGTTAATTGTAGACACAGAGGCTGCTTGTCCTCTTTTAGTGGCCTATGAGCGTCTGCCTCTCCTTGGTGGCCTTCCGGACATGATGTATATTTTGTTTTGCAACACCACACTACACTGTATTGTGTACTGTGTACACCACCAGAAGTGTAGTAGAAACTGTACACACTGTATTAGATACTGTGTAAACTGCCTGCACTGTATTAGCAACTGTACTACGGCTGCACTGTATTTTATACTGTGCACACCACCAGAAGTGTAGTAGAAACTGTACACACTGTATTACATACTGTGTACACCTCCTGCACTGTATTAAAAACTGTACTACGGCTACACTGTATTGTGTACTGTGTACACCACCAGAAGTGTAGTAGAAACTGTACGCACTGTATTAGATACTGTGTACACCACCTGAAAAGTAGTAGAAACTGTACTATGGCTGCACTGTATTGTGTACTGTGTACACCACCAGAAGTGTAGTAGAAACTTTAAAGTGGATGTAAACCCCAAATTTTTTTTTTTATATATATATCATACTGTAAAGTATATGATTTCCTATCATTTGAGCCCAGTCTTGCCACACAGAGTTAATCCATCTCTGAGCAATCCTCTTTTATTGTTCAGTGAGATAAATCTTGACAAACTGAGAAAAACTTTGTCAAATACTCCCCCTTGCTGTGAGTGACAGGTGATTTACATATCTCATGCACTAGCCTAAGACATGCATTATTTTTTAATTCCCTCCCATTCCTTTCTTCAGCAGCTCTGCAAGGATTGGCTGTTCCACACCTCAGCATGATTTGGCATGCTGAAGTCATGTGGGTTCTTTCCTGTCTTTTCACTGGATGTTAGAGATCATAGCAGAAGGTCAGTGTTAGAAATACACAGGAGAAAATGCATATTGACAAGGGGAGTGTAGAGGTGGGCGGGGAGTCTACTGACATCACGACTCCACCCACTGAGCTCCAGACAACAGATCCGCCCACAGAATTTGCAGTTTTTCGGGTCTAATAAAAGACAGAGGGGAGACATTTGACAGGTAAAGATACATGCAGGAGGCATGTATATCCTTATAGATAACCCCTATGGCAGTAGTTTAGAAAGGATGACATTGGGTTTACATCCACTTTAACACTGCATTAGATACTGTGTACACCGCCTGCACTGTATTAGCAACTGTACTATGGATGCATTGTAGTTTATACTGTATACACCACGAGAAGTGTAGTAGAAACTGTACACACTGTATTAGATACTGTGTACACCGCCTGCACTGTATTAACAACTGTACTATGGCTGCACTGTATTGTGTACTGTGTACACCGCCAGAGGTGTAGTAGAAACTGTACACACTGTATTAGATACTGTGTACACCACCAGAAAAGTAGTAGAAACTGTACTACGGCTGCACTGTATTGTGTACTGTGTACACCATCAAAAGTGTAGTAGAAACAGTACACCATGGAATGTACTGTAGATATAGGCTACACTGGATGCAGAGTATATATATATATATATATATATATATATATATATATATATATATATATATATATATATATATATATTTATATATATATATATATATATATATATATATATATATATATATATATATATATATATATATATATATTTATACACGAGACTGTGTGTCAACACTGTGACAACACTGAAGAAATTACACTTTGCTACAATGTACAGTAGTGAGTGTACAGCTTGTTTAACAGTGTAAATTTGCTGTCCACTCAAAATAACTCAACACACAGCCATTAATGTCTAAACCTCTGGCAACAAAAATGAGTACACCCCTACCTGAAAATGTCCAAATTGGGCCCAATTAGCCATTTTCCCTACCCGGTATCATGTGACTCGATAGTGTTAGAAGGTCTCAGGTGTGAATGGGAAGCAGGTGTGTTAAATTTGGTGTTATCGCTCTCACTCTCTCATACTGGTCACTGAAAGTTCAACATGGCACCTCATGGCAAAGAACTCTCTGAGGAGCTGAAAAAAAGAATTGTTGCTCTACATTAGCCCAGGCTATAAGAAGATTGCCAAGACCCTGAAACTGAGCTGCAGCACGGTGGCCAAGACCATACAGCGGTTTAACAGGATAGATTCCACTCAGAACAGGCCTCGCCACGGTCAACCAAAAATGATGAGTGCACGTGCTCAGCGTCATATCCAGAGGTTGCCTTTGGGAAATAGACGTATGAGTGTGGCCAGCATTGCTGCAGCCTTAATTGGTGTTTTCTTTCCCTCCTACTGGTGTCACAGGTAGGGAGAGAGAATAAATCTCCAGTATAGGGTCACAGGCAGAAATCAAAACATGACACAAATTTTGACTTTGCCCCACTCTATCCAAAATGAAGAAAAAAAATGTCCGAAATGGAGGCTCTTCACCAGTGGCGGCTGGTGGTATATCCCACTCACCGGTAGGTTGTTTACCAGCCCCGCACTTACCTCATCTATGGCGTGGGCTGCGCTTCCCTCCGGGCGACAGGCGGTGGCTTCCACTGTGTCTCCTTGGCATCACGACGGCTGTACATCTCCTCCCTCCTAGGCCATTAGGATCGCTTCTGTTTTCGGCCAATGGGGAAACGGGTTTCAAGACCCGCTTCCTGATTGGCTGGGAGGAGAATCAGTGTAACAATAGCGAATATTAATTTTCTATTGTCACACAACTGGTTGGGCTCACCCCTTTTTTGAAGCCTATTAGAGCCTCTAATCACGTGCTTCAAAAAAAAACCAACAACCCATTGATGCTACTTTGAAACCGCACTACTTCACTTGAAGTAGCATGATTAGAAAGTAGCAAGGTCTGCGCGATTTCAGGTGCTGCTTGATAGACCTCTGTGTGGCTTCATTTACAGATGTCTATTGAAGCCGCACCTGAAATCGGCAAAAGTAGTGCAGGAACTACTTTTGCAAATCGGTGCGGCACTACAAAATCTGTGTCGCATCAATTAGAACAGTGTCATTGCCTCCAATAGGTTGCAACCTGTCATGCGATTTGATCTCTCAAATCGCATGACAAACCGCTCCAATGTGATCCTAGGCTATAATCCATGAGTCCGGCTCCCCGCATATAGATTAGGGGGCTGGACGCATTGATAGGGGGGCGGCGCCCCTGTGCCCAGGATTACGGGCCGTCAGTGCTCTTCACACCCCCAGCAGTGGGCTGTGTTGGGCAGCGTTGTGAACAAGCCCTTGTGCTTTAAAGACGGAATCATACTGGAGACCTTGGGCAAACTTTAACTTTTTCCCTTATCTTCTCTTACCTATTTTTTAATAGCCCTATATAAATTTTCGCATAACACATTTCACAATGTAAACTGTGATCATCAATCTCTTTTTATGATCTGCAGGTGAGAAAATGACCCTAAGTATCTCCGTCCTGCTGTCCCTGACTGTGTTTCTTCTGGTCATTGTTGAACTGATCCCATCAACCTCGAGCGCTGTTCCCCTGATTGGAAAATATATGTTATTCACTATGGTGCTGGTCATAACATCAATTATTATTACTGTCATTGTGATCAACACTCATCACCGCTCTCCGAGTACTCACATCATGCCTCCCTGGGTCAGGAAGGTAAGCTGGACCTTAACAATTTGCATAACAATGTATTAGACAGTTGGGTGTTCTTTTTCAAGCAGACCACACACTATGCAATCTGCTTGTACGATCTTGTAGTGCAAGCAGGGTGGTCTTTAAGTCAGGGCAAAAGGGGCAGCTGCCCTGGGCCCTGTCATTGTTGTGGGGCCCAAAGCAGCTGCATCATACTTGCCAACTATCCCAGTTTAAATTCCCTCGTCCCTTGAAGTTTTAGTCCTGTGCTGTGTCCTGATATCTCAGTGTATTGTCCTGATATCTCACTGCATTGATATGTAAATGAAGGCGGCATTCATATGTATATCATGCCCCCCTGCAGTGAGGAGATGATGTGCTGTAACCTCTAGCAACCAATCAGTGAGCAGTATTACTGTACAGTAATCTCTAGCAACCAATTAACAAGCAGAAATCATTTGCTGTAACCTCTAGCACCTAATCAGTGAGCCATAATGTGTGCTGTAACCGCTAGCAACCAGTCAGTAAGCAGTAATGATATGCTGTAACCACTGGCAACCAATAGCAATTGCTGCCTGATCTGATACAGTAAACTGATTTTAAGTCTAGCTACTATTTTGTGTATGTCTCAGAGCAGATGGAGAGTGAAATTGCGGGGGGGGGGGGGGGGCCAAGAAAATTTTTGCCCAGGGTCCAATCAGTATTAAAGTCGGTCCTGAGTGCAAGGGTTTTCTCGATTGGATATTGTCCCCATATTTCATAGTTTTAGTAACTCCAAATGAAATTGTACAGATATTGTGCAACTGGATTGTATAGTGTATGGCCAGCCTTAAAGCTCAGTTTCAGGCAAATACCAAAGAAAGAATTGAATGCAACTTTGAAATCACTGCACATGTTTGTTTAAATGCAAGCAGTGTAAGTACCTGAGCTTATGGCCCGCACACGCGATCAGAAAATCATACAAAAAACACCGCTTTCGAATTGATCGTGCGATAATCTGATGGTCAGTACACAGGTTTCGAGAGCCAATCACAACAGTTCATTCGATCATATCCGATGGGGCAAGCACGAAAATTTTTCTCATACGATACCAAATCGTATGATTTTCATTTAATCAGTACAAAGATTTAGCATGCAAAAAAACAAAAACAAAAAAAACAAGACAATCATTCATCCAATAATCTCATTGTGTGTACTAGGCATTAGGATCAGCCTCTTGCACAGCAGAGCTCAGACTGGGGTAGGGAAAAGCAGCACATGGAGCCAACAAATTGTCTTGCAGTGCGAAGAGCATGATGATAGCAGAAGAGAGCAGGGTGACAAAAATTAGCTCATCAGTCTGCTTCTCCTTTCTCAGTCCAATCAAAGGATAGAAGTGAAGTTGGAGAGGAGGCCTATATGTGTTACTAAACTACAGTAAAGAAAAATGTAGGTCCCCTCCCCTGCCATACAGGCCTGTGCTGTGTCAAAGAGCTGTATACAGTGAATTTCTAATGCCTACACCAGTCCAAAAATTGTTTAAACACATTTTAGAAAAACAAACACACGGTTGTGAGAACAAACATCATGTAATGACTGAATTTCAATCGATAAATTGTTCAATGGACATAAATCAATCAGTTTTTTGTTAATTTTTTGCTTCTGGGTCACATACAGTATGCAACAGTTCAATTTTCAACGGGCGAGAAACATATTACGCTTTCAATTTATGTTCCATGTCGCAGAAATTTTCAAACTGTTCCTTCGATTTTTTTTTTTAGCTCAAAAACGTCAAAACCAATTTGCAATTTGTGGCCATTAACTGGACAAAAAAATTAGCGAACTGTCCAGACGACAGATTTTCAAATGATTTTTATGGGCTAGTGTGGACATCTCCAAATGGCGGACCGCGGTCCATATCCGGCCCCAGCTACTGCTCTTTCCAGACGGCTGCGATTGGGCCATTTAGCTGCCGATTTTGTCCCCAGCCTCCGCCGCTGTCATTAGCAGAGCGGCCGGCAGGAGGCGGGACAATTCTGGACTGGGGGCGGAACCAGCACTGCATGGAGAGAGGCAGCTGCCTGAATGAACTTTTCACGTTAACCAGGAGGTGATTGGCTGCTAGGAGGTGATCCTAGCAGCCCATCACCAGCTTGCTAATATGAAAGGTTACCCAGCAGCTCCCATGCCCCATCCAGAGATGCTGTACCTCCGCCTTCAGTTTAGGATTGTCCCGCCTCCTGCTCTCCGCTCTGTGAAAGGTAGGAGAGTGAAGGGAGAAAAGGACATGGCTGTGAACTTGTGAAGAATTGGGAGCGGGGTCATGTACTGTGAGTGGGGGGTCATGTAAAGGGGAGCAATACTGTGGGGGGATGTGAAAGGGACAGTGCTGTGTGTGTGTGGTGGGGGGGATGGGTGATGTAAAGGGGGCAGTGCTGTGTGTGTGGGGGGGAGTGATATAAAGGGGGCAATGCTATGGTGGTGAAATGTGAAAGGGGCAGTGCTTAGGGGGTGATATATGAAGGGGACAGTGTTGTGGGGGGATATTTGAAGGGGACAGTGCTGCCGGGGTGATGCAGTTGTGCTCAAAATTTACATACCCTGGCAGAATTTATAATTTCTTGGCCATTTTTCAGAGAATATGAATAATAACACAAAAACTTTTCTTTCACTCATGGTTAGTGTTTGGCTGAAGCATTTATTATCAATCAACTGTGCTTACTCTTTTTAAATCCTAATGGCAACAGAAACTAGCCAAATGACCCTGATCAAAAGTTTACATACCCTGGTGATTTTGGCCTGATAACATGCACACAAAGGGGTTTGAATGGCTATTAAAAGGCAATCATCCTCACCTGTGATCTGTTTGCTTGTACCGGTAATTAGTGTGTAATTGGTGTGTGTGTATAAAAGGTCAATGAGTTTCTGGTCTCCTGACAGACCCTTGAATCTTTCATCCAGTTCTGCAGACATTTCTGGATTCTGAGTCATGGGGAAAGCAAAAGAATTGTCAAAGGATCTGCGGGAAAAGGTAGTTGAACTGTATAAAACAGGAACGGAATATAAAAAGATATCCAAGGAATTGAGAATGGCAATCAGCAGTGTTCAAACTCTAATCAAGAAGTGGAAAATGAGGGGTTCTGTTGAAACCAAACCACGGTCAGGTAGACCAACTAAAATTTCAGCCACAACAGCCAGGAAAATTGTTCGGGATGCAAAGAAAAACCCACAAATAACTTCAGGTGAAATACTTGACTCTCTGAAAACATGTGGTGTGGCTGTTTCAAGATGCACAATAAGGAGGCACTTGAAGAAAGATGGGCTGCATGATCGGGTCGCCAGAAGAAAGCCATTACTACACAAATGACACAAAGTATCCCGCTTATAACATGCCAAACAGCACAGAGACAAGCCTCAAACCTTCTGGCACAAAGTCATTTGAAGTGATGAGACCAAAATTTAGCTTTCTGGCCACAACCATAAACGCTACATTTGGAGAGGAGTCAACAAGGCCTATGATGAAAGGTACACAATTCCTTCTGTGAAACACGGAGGTGGATCGCTGATGTTTTGGAGATGTGTGAGCTACAAAGGCACAGGAAATTTTATCAAAATTGATGGCAAGATGAATGCAGTATGTTATCAAAAAATACTGGAGGAACATTTGCATTCAAATGAGCCAGGAAGCTGCACATGGGACGTACTTGGACATTCCAACATGACAATGATCCAAAACACAAGGCCAAGTCGACCTGTCATTGGCTGCAGCAGAATAAAGTGAAGGTTCTGGAGTGGCCATCTTAGTCTCCTGACCTCAATATCATTGAGCCACTCTGGGGAGATCTCAAACGTGCAGTTCATGCCAAACAGCCCAATAATTTACAGGAATTGGAGGCTTTTTGCCAAGAGGAATGGGCAGCTTTACCATATGAGAAGATAAAGAGTCCCATCCACAAATACCACAAAAGACTTCAAGCTGTCATTGATGTTAAAGGGGGCAATACATGGTATTAGGAACTGGGGTATGTAAACTTTTGATCAGGGTCATTTGGGTAGTTTCTCTGTGATTATGATTTAAAAAGAGTAAACACAGTTGATTGATAATAAATGGCTTCAGCCAAACACTAACCATGAGTGAAAGAAATGTTTTTGTGTTATCATTCATATTCTCTGAAAAATGGCCAAGAAATGATAGGGTATGTAAACTTATGAGCACAACTGTATGTGAAGTGGGACAGTGTTCTGGAGGGGATGTGAAGGTGACAGTGTTGTGGGGGGATGTGAAGGGGACAGTGTTTTAGGGGTGATATATGAAGGGAGACAGCGTTGTGGGGGGTAATATTAAGGGGACAGTGCTGTGGGGGGATGTGAAAGGGGCAGTGCTTTGGGGGTGATATGTGAGGGGGACAGTGCTGTGTGTGGGCTGGGATGTGCAAAGGGGGCAGTGCTTTGGGGGTGATATATGAAGGAGACAGTGCTGTGTGTGTGTGTGTGGGGGGGGGGGGGGTGATGTAAATGGGGACAGTGCTGTGGGGGAGGGATGTGAAAGGGGCAGTGCTTTGGGGGTGATATGTGAAGGGGCAGTGCTTCGGAGGTCATATGTGAAGGGGGCAGTGCTGCCAGGCTGATATGTGAAGGGGGACAGTTTTGTGGGGGGATATATGAAGAGGGACAGTGCTGTGCGTGGTGAAGTGAAAGGGGCAGTGCTGTGGGGGAAATGAGAAAAGGGCGGTGTATTGGGGATGATATGTGAAGGGGGCAGTGCTGTGTGTGAAGGGGTGATGATGTAAAGGGGACAGTGCTGTGCGGGGGGAAGTGAAAGGGGCAGTGCTGTGGGGATGATATGTGAAGGGGGACAGTGCTGTGGGGATGATATGTGAAGGGGGACAGTGCTGTGGGGATGATATGTGAAGGGGGACAGTGCTGTGGGGATGGTATGTGAAGGGGGACAGTGCTGTGGGGATGGTATGTGAAGGGGGACAGTGCTGTGGGGATGGTATGTGAAGGGGGACAGTGCTGTGGGGATGGTATGTGAAGGGGGACAGTGCTGTGGGGATGATATGTGAAGGGGGACAGTGCTGTGGGGATGATATGTGAAGGGAGACAGTGCTGTGGTGGGGAAGATGTGAAGGGGGGCAAGCAGCTGCACACAAAAAGAGGTGCTGCACAGAAAACGTGGAGGGTTACCATTTACTCTTAAACGCACTGAAATACAAGGTACAGTTTCCCGCATATGGAAATAGCATGGTACAAACGCACCATGCAGTTTTTAATGCGGCTGCATTTTTTAAAAGGTGCCAGGACTTTTTCCCAGCAGAAAACGCAGGCACAGCAGCCCATTCAAATGAATGGGCTGTCGTGCCTTCACACCTGGGCAGTGAAGTAAAGAATCATCACACAAAAATGCGATTCAAACCTCTGCTGGAAGAAAATTTTACTAATCAGACCCCCTTGTCTAGTGTATGGGCACCATAAGTGTTACATGCAATTAGGGACATATGAGCAGCCCTGGACACAAACCATCTGAAACGAAGGGTTGCTCATCTGTTAAAAGTTCCCATGTTGCGGTGTTGCTTATCAGTGATCTGATAACTCAATAGTAAAGAATTGCAAACTGTGATCTTTAATGGTGTGAATTAAAACCAAATGTAGACTTCAAAATAGCACGTTCAAACTGCTTAAACAGATCTAAAGAGGCCTATGCGCTCAGGTATAAAGGGGAACAGATCTGGCTTAAACACAGTCAGTTTGTTTCCCTCAAATCCAGAAATCACAGACCCAGGCAATGATCATGTGAGGCAATAGGCCACAAATGCAAATGATCACTTCAACAATTAACGTGAGAGTTCCCCCTTAGATGTAGTCAGTGGAATCACTAAATTACTGATACTGATACTGATACTGAGTAACAGAAAGGGTCCTCACAATGGAGATATCCAGGATCTTCAGCTAGCCTGGTGTTGGTGCACTTGGTGTCCTGTTGAGCAGGATAAACAAAGTGTACTTGAAAGTATCCTGGTAAGTGGAATGTAGGATGCTAGCAGTATCCTGGTAATACAGATGAAATGTAGTGACAGTTCAGCAGGGTATAAGTGTTCCAGCAAATGTGGGCACTGGTAAGGCAATGTTGCCTTAATACAGTGTCTTTGGGATTAAATGAGCTTGTATCCGGTGGTACTACAAATACCAGAGATGTGAACAAAGATAATGGTGTCTGTATACAGTGTCTGGTAGTACTACAAATACCAGAGATGTGAACAAAGACAATGGTGTCTGTATACAGTGTCTATGTAATTAAATGGGCAGGTGCCCGCTCACAAAATACTGCAACAGATGAAGCTGGTGGTGATGAAAGTGACTTTCCAGGCTCTCCCTCTGGTTCCTGGCTCAGGGGATAGCGTCCAACCTCCGCTACGACCTACCCAGATCAGCTACTGTGTGATTTAGATAGAGCAGAAACGGCCTCCAGGCTGCCGCTGCACAGAAAAGCAGTGCTGTCTGCAGGTGCTCCAAAGATGCATGTGTGGTGACTCTTCTTGTGCAGGCTACAACACAACCTCAGCACTCTCCAACACAAAGCTCCTGCTTGCAGATCCAGGCCGGCATCCCAAGAGAGCGATCTAGGCCTAGACCTAGACCAGCCTTTTTATATCCTCTCCTCAGTAGTCTGGAAGTTGTAGTTCTAAAACAGTGCAATCTCTATGTGAAACTTGAGTCCTGGAACTATATTTCCCTGTATGCTTTGCTTCCTGGTGTTAATCACTCTGCTGGCAGGATGTGATGACACAGTCTTTGCTGCCACTAGAGGGAAACAGTGTATCTGCAGCAATGTTGCAAAGTGTCTTCTGATACTGCAGGTAAGATAGCTGGCTCCTGGCTACATCATGTATGTATACAGATAAAAAAACATGTTTGTAAATTGTCTTATCTACTACAAAATGTGCAATTATTATTCAAGAAGTTTACATACAAACATGAAGTTGGCTTTAGCTAAAGAGGTAAATACAGAAGTTGCTATGTCTATGATTAATTGTTGAATATTGGATTAGATTTTCATTTTGCTTCGTTTTTTTTTTTTTTTTTAAAAGATGGTTTCATAAATTGCTTATTCTGGTATCAGAAAATGTAGAAGTTTCAATCAGACCCATTTGGTGCTGGGATGACTTCAGCAGATTGGCTTATTGCATTTAAAGCTAAACTCAGCGCACAGATACTTCCACTTAACCCCTTTCCGCCGAGCGTACACAGATGTGCGTACTCGGCTTTCCGGGGTTATACCGGGATGATGCCCGCAGCTGTACCGCTGTTTAGAGCCGGCGATTGGCTATCCGAATATAACAACCGATGCGGCTAAAAGCCGCTCGGCTGTAATACCGGAGGAGCGGGAAGGGACGTCCCCCCCTCTCGTCGCCTCCCGCCGCTCTCACCGGGCCTCCCGTGCCATCGGGAGGCCCGGTGACCAATCGGCTGCCTCCGGCCGCTGGGGGCGGGCTGAAACGAAGCTGTGGGTGGCTTTGTTCCAGCCTTCTAATTATAAATGCGGAAGCGACGTCATGACGTCACTTCCCGTTTACTCGGCTGCCAATGGCGCCAGTTTTAAAAAGATACACAGTATTCAGAATCGCCATTTTCGGCAATCTGAATACTGTGAAGTGAAGTCTTTTAGACCCCCGATCCCTCCATAAAGAGTACCTGTCTCCACCTATTACTGTCACAAGGGATGTTTACATATATAAGAAAAAAAAAATGTTTAAAGCACCCCCGTCCCCGCGAGCTCGCGCAGCAAAGAAAACACATACGGAAGTCGCGCCCGCATATGTAAACAGTGTTCAAATCACACATGTGAGGTATCGCTGCGATCGTCAGAGCGAGAGCAATAATTCTAGCACTAGGCCTCCTCTGTAACTCTAACCTGGTAACCGTAAAAAAAATTTAAAGCGTCGCCTATGGAAATTCTTAGGCACCGTAGTTTGTCGCCATTCCACGAGTGCGTGCAATTATAAAGCGTGACATGTTTGGTATCTATTTACTCGGCATAACATCATCTTTCACATTATACAAAAAAATTGGGGTAACTTTACTGTTTGGATTTTTTAAAATTCATGAAAGTGTCCCTTTTCCCAAAAATTTTTGTTTAAAACACCACTGCACAAATACCGTGTGATATAAAATATTGCAACAATCGCCATTTTATTCTCTAGATTCTCTGCTAAAAAAATATATATAATGTTTGGGGGTTCTAAGTAATTTTCTAGCATAAAATACGGATTTTATCTAGTAAACACCAAATTTCAAAAATAGGCTTAGTCATGAAAGGGTTAAATATATACCTTAATGGGCACAAAGGATATACATCCACTCTGTATGCATCAAAAGCTCTTGCAAACCCAGCTATTTCCATGTAAAAGTAGAAGTAACCTCATCATTGTACAATGTTTGTGTAGAGAGCAGAGCTGTGGGAGGGGCCCAGCAGGCCCACCCACTACAGGCTGCCTGCAGAAAACTACAGGAGGGGGCGGAGACAAGACCAGTCACTTTGCACAAGGGGAGACCAGCAATGATGGGTCTTTATTACAAGAAGTTCCCGCACAAAGGCAATAGTTCACACTGGATTACTGCACAGAACTTACTAGACAAAGCACGCCAAGATTTAACCACTTCCATACCAAGCCTATTCTGGCATTCCTCTCCTACATTTAAAAATCATCATTTTATTTCTAGAAAATTACACAGAACCCCCAAACATTACATATGTTTTTTTTAGCAGAGACCCTAGGGAATAAAATGATGGTTGTTGCAACTTTTTATGTTGCACTGTATTTGCGCAACAATTTTTCAAATGCTTTTTTTTGGGGGGGGGGACTGTTTCATGAATTAAAAAAAAAACTCTAAAGTTAGCCCGATTTTTTATTTTTTTTGTTTTTTTAATGTGAAAGATAATGTTATGCAGAGTAAATAGATACCTAACATGTCACGCTTTAAAATTGCGCATGCTCGTGGAATAGTGCCAAACTTCGGTACTTAAAAATCTCCATAGGCAACGCTTGAAAATGTTTTACTAGTTACCTGTTTAGATTTACAGAGGAGGTCTTGGGCTAGAATTATTGCTCTCACTCTAACATTCGTGGTGTGGTTTAAATGCCATTTACATATGCGGGCATACCGTACATATGCGTTCGTTTCTGCGTGCAAAATTTTGAACACTTTCCCTTTACATTTTTTTTTGATCACTTTTATTCTTATTACAAGGAATGTAAACATCCCTTGTAATAGAAATAGGGCATGACA